>NC_057797.1:166624656-166727415 GCF_018294505.1 Triticum aestivum | reverse complement strand
GACGGTGGAGGGGTGCCCGTGGAGGAGTTGTTGAATAGTAGCCGGTGGAGTAGCGCGCGGTGGAGGCTGGATGAACAGGAGCCCGTGGAGGCTAGAGGAGGTCGACGGTAGCCCATGGAGGCTGAAGGAGGTCGACGGTGGAGATGAACAGTATCCCGTGGAGTCCCGTTTTGCGGTACGCCACAGCCCTCCTGATGAACAGGACCCCCATTTCGACCGTAGGAGGTCCGTTTCGTCCGTTTTGTGGTACGCCACACCCCTTCCCGATCAACAGGACCCCCGTTTCGTCCGTTTTGCGGTATGCCACACCCCTCCCGATCAACAGGACCCCTGTTTCAACCGTAGGAGGTCCGTTTCCTCCGTTTTGCGGTACGCCACACCCCTCTCGATCAACAGGACCCCGTTCCGAACATAGGAGGTCCGTTTCCTCTGTTTTGTGGTACGCCAGGCCTTGATTCCATCGCTTGTTCTGTCCAAGCCCTCCCGATGAACACGACCATGCATTCCGTTCCGACCCAGCCGGTTGGCTCCCACGCGTTCCGTTGCCTCGCGAAGAACACGAAGCATTCCGTTGCCTCCCCATGAACACGACGCATTCCGTTGCCTCCCCATGAACACAACGCATTTCGTTGCCTCCCCATGAACACGACGACGACACTGTTTCTCCGTTCCGACCCAGCCACGTACACAAGCCCTGGCCGTACGTATGCATGAGTAGGAGATCGAGACCCTGCCCGTATGTACACATACGTGGCTGTATTTTCTTTCTTGCACCCTGGCCGCTGTATGTACGTGTACATGCTACGTGCGCGCCTCTACTTCGACACGTGCGTGCCTCTACATCCACCAGTATATATGTACGCACACGTTCGCGACCAGAATGACAACGCTACGTACGCTTCAACCAGGTGGGTCCCGACTGCCAGGCACTTCCTTGCGTGCGAAGATGTAGCTGGTGGGTCCCAGCAGTCAGGGGGGAAACGTTTTTTTCGCGAAATACGGTGGCCCGTCCGGTGGGTCCCTGCTGTCAGGTGGAGGAATAATTATTTTGCAAGTAATAAGGAGGCACTTCCTTGCTGCGGCTGTGGACCCAGCTGTCAGCCTCTCCACGTACAGTCCACGTCTGATGGAAGCCGTTCCTTGACCATGTTGACCATGCCACGCCGAGAGCACCAGGGCGGTGGACGACGGCGAGGCCTAGGAAGGGGACGATGCAGAGCCGGGGAAGACGCGGCAGTGGATGCCCACGCGTAGAGGAGTACGAGGGTTCACTGGTTCGCTGCAGTGTGAGGTTGCCGTCGCCACAGAATAACAGGGGGTGTGGGTGAGTAGAGGGATGGCCTGGCCAGCGGTGGGAGTAGTAGGGGCGGTGAGGCCTCCGCTGCATCGCAGCCGGCCACGGGAGGCAGGAGCATGAGGCACGACCGGCGCTGGTTTGGGCGACTGGAGCAAGAAGACCAGAGGTTGAAGAAGCACTACGGCCGTTGGATGGACATCGTACGGTCACTAGAGCTAGAATCATGCATATTGACTAAGTTGACAAAGCCCTCCGTCCCCGTCAACTTAGTAGTCCCACAAGTCAGCCTGCCACTATACTGGGTCCCAGCTAACAGGGGGAGTATTCATTTTTTGTGTGTAATAAGGAGGCACTTCCTTGCGTGCGAAGATATAGCTGGTGGGTCCGAGCTGTTAGCGGCGGTAACATTTTTTTCGCGAAATACAGAGGCCCTTTCGGTGGGTCCCTGATGTCAGGTGGAGGAATCATTATTTTGCGCGTAATAAGGAGGCATTTCCTTGCGTGCGGTCGTGGACCCAGCTGCCGGCCTCTCCACGTACAGTCCACTTCAGATGCATGTCGGTCGTTGACCACGTTGACCAGGCCGCGCTGAAAGCACCAGGGCGGTGGACGACGGTGAAGCCTAGGAAGGGAACGACACGGAGGCAGGGAAGACTCGGCAGTTGTTTCCCACGCGGAGGGGAGTACGACTGTATGAGGGTTTACTAGTTCGTCTGCCGTCGCCGGAGAATAACAACAGGTGTGGGTGAGTAGAGGGATGGCTAGGCAAGCGATGGGAGTACAGTGGGGCGGTGAGGCCTGCGCGGCAGCAGAGCCGGCCGCGGGGAGGAGGGAGCAGGCAGTCCCGCCGGCTCTTGTTTGAGCGGCTGGAGCAGGAAGAGTAGAGATTGAAGAAGCACGACGGCCGTTGGATGGCCATCCAACAGTCACTGCTTGTGCGTCAACCTTTTTTAGGAAAGCCTCAAATATGTGGAAAATAGCATACAACCCATCTGCCATTATTTCTAATAATTTACAGCCCATTTGCTAATTATTAAGGTTTTTTTGGAGCCCATATTCTTTTTGATAGCATTACAGCCCATACTGTGGCCACAGTTAAAAAATTATACAAAATTTTGCATATTTCAGTGCGGTCCGAACTGTTTTTAATCCCGAAATTTCGACTCACATTCAAACTGATTTTAAAAATAAATGTATATCAATATAAAATCCAACAAATTCTCCACGCATAAAAATTAATGTAATTCAAAATCTCGAAATGAAAAAAAAAGATATTTGAAACTAATTGCCGGTTTGATGTGTTTTAAAAATGTACATCCCATTTCTCATTACTCAAGGACCATTTTCTCGGCCAGCCGAATGAAAGCTCTCCTCGTCTTGAAAGATTTGCAGCCCAACAGGCCTGACAAAGCGACTTACTTGGCAAATCACAAAAAAACTGGGTTGTGGTCGTGGACCCAGCTGGAAGCCTCTCCACATACAGTACTCTTCTGATGGAATGTCGTTGACCATGTTGACCACGCTGCGTCGAGAGCACCAAGGTGGTGGTCGACGGTGAGGCCTAGGAAGGGGACGACGCGGAGCCGGGGAAGTCGCGGCAGTGGATGCCCACGCGGAGAGGAGTACGAGGGTTCACAGGTTCGGCTGCGGTGTGAGGCTGCCATCGCCACAGGGCCTGGCTAGCGATGGGAGTAGTAGGGGCGATGAGGCATCAACGGCAGCACAGCCGGCCACTGGAGGCAGGAGCAGGCGGTCTCCCTGGCGCTGGTTTGGGCGGCTGGTGCAAGAATAGCAGCGATTGAAGAAGCAGCAGGACCATTCGATTCAAATCCAACGGTTACTGCTGCTAGAATCGTTTGTTGACTAAGTTGACAAGCCCTGCGTACGCGTCAACTTAGTAGGCCCACATGTCAGCCTCCCAATTGGTGCGCCCCAGATGTCAGTGGGAGGAATCATTTTTTCGCGTAATAAGGAGGCAGTTGATTGCATGCGGCCAGGCCAACGGAGGGAGTAGGGTGGGCCGGGGAAGCCTGCGCGGCATCACAGCGGGCCACAAGAGGAGGGAGCAGGCAGTCCCGCAGGCGCTAGTTTAGGCGGCTGGAGCAGGAAGATAAGAGATTGAAGAAGCACGTCGGCCGTTGGATGGACATCCAACAGTCATTGCTGCTAGAATCGTGTGTTCACTGACAAAGCCTTGCGTGAACGAGTCAGCCTCGAAATTTGTGGCATGTACAACCCATTTGCTATTATTTTTATAATTTTTACTCATTTTCTAATTCATATGGAATTTATTGCAGCCCGTTTTCCATTTGTAGAATTGTTGGCCATTTTCTGGTCAGTACCAGGGTCAAAAAATTAACTAAATATGTGGGAAATTTTGAAAATTCGAACAAAATATTCTTAATCCAAAAATTAATAGACATACTAAAACAAATTTAAAAATAAATTAGTACTATGTGATGTTAAATCCAATGAAATACGTATAAGATATCAGTGAAGAACAAAAACAAAAAAAGAAACTTATATCCCATTTGCTATAAATTTTTTGGAATTTTCAACCCCTTTTGATATTACTTTTAACAGACATTGACCATACTCTTAAGCCAGGCCGGAATGCATCCCTCCTCGTCTTGGAAGATTTGCAGCCCAGTAATTCGGAGAAAACAAATAGGCCTAGCTTGGGTATTCTTCAAAAAGAAATATTGGGCTACCTATTTTCCCAAAGAACTGGTGCATGAGCATTTAGCTTTATTTATTTATTTACTTATTTATATTTAGGGGACCATGAGCATGTACCTGGGCCGGATTCATGTGAGAGCCTCCCTTCCATTTAATTATGGGCTTCTCTCTTGGGCCTTCATCAGTGGGCTGCATGTTATCAACAACTGGAAAATGTGTTCCGTACAAAAATAGTATGCGCTACGTACGGTACGGGGCACTAAAGGATCGAACCATGCAACGACTTCTAAAACATTGTGTTTGTCATTCTAACAACACATTTATTCAACCAACATACGAAATATACTACTAATTGTACATTGAAAATAGCAGCAGCAGCAACCAGGGCTGGGGGTGCAATAGAAGCAGTAAGCAGGCCAGAAGAGTGAAGACACAGCTCTCTCTTCCAAACCAAACATCAGCCATCATTACAAAAGGGCTACCAAAAAAGAACAAGTGTATGCATCAAACTAAATAAAGATCCTACTACACCAAGTGTACGCATCTAACTAACTGGCTTAGTTAGACGTTACTATTTATTAAGTTGTGGAGATTGGCTGACAGCTTGAACCAGATGGGTGCCTGACGAGGGAAACTCCAGCCAGCAGGTCGAAGTCTAATACTTGCGACCCTCTCTCCTACTTTGGGCTGCAGAGCGTGGCAGCACATATCAGGGTATGGTGCATGCAGAGACGCATGGTACACCGTGTACACATAGTTTTTCCTGATGAACGAAACCGTGCTGCCATCATGATCCTTGACATCGGTTATCTCCTGGTTAATCGGATAATTCAGTCTGACAAACAGAGAGCATGTACCAAGGCTACTTACCAACCTCCAGTCTAAAATTCCTAAAGGCCCAAAGAAGCTGGGATCCTGCTCAAAGACCTTGCAGTGACTGTGATTGTATTCCGCGAAACAACACGTCCGGTACGTGCGAATGATCATCAATCTTTCACCGTTGTCTGATCGAGCCAGGAACCACCTACAACTGCCATGCCGCTTTTCTTTGAAACGTTCTAGGATTAGGAAGGGTAGAGACACCAGGCGGCCTACAACATCATATCAAGTTGGAGTCAAATAAAAAAGGGCTCTTGATTTAGTCAATCTTAAGAACAGCATGTTATGAGCATGAATTTTTTTCCAGCAAATGTTCACGGTAATATAAGCAAGCCATCATGATATCATAGGAAAGTAACATACTGCTGTAACAGCCGTTTGTAGCGATGACTGGAGTAGGCCAGCAATACGTCCAGCCATAGAAGGAGTCGACAGCGTAAATGAAGCCCTTGTGTTCAATGGCATTAGAGAACCATGGAGGATGTATGATCCTGCGATGGACGTGCAGATTTATCCACTTACCGCAGTGACCTGTCAGATAGGCGAGACCGCGGTTGAAGAACGCAATTAGCCTGAAGTCTTTATAATTCCCAGATCTTGTGGGCACTTGGCAGATTACAACCTTGAGCAAATCAAACTTGGTATCATGTTGGCTACTGTAAGATTCCGAGTATTCTGGGCCGCGGTGCCAAAGCAGTGTAGTGTTAATCGAAGGAAGGGGGATCAATCGCCGGGTGTAGACCTCCACGAGCATCCAGCTGCCGCGACCATCGACGAGCACCATCCAAGATGTGTTCATGCCGACCCAATACATACCGTTAATGTAGTTGAGGCTGACGGGGATCGGATCGCAGTCAAGGGGGTTGATGCTCACCACCCTACGATTGTTATGCTGCGTGACACGCCATTTCTGAAGATCAGGCGGCATCAGCAAGCAAGGAGCTGGCTTAAAAAGCTCCGGCCTGAGGGCTTTGAGTAAACGATACAGCCCCGACGAGCACGCGGCGAGCGGCATGGTACTGAGATTGTCCACACGCGAAACAATGAGCTTGATTACCTCTATGGGGAGCGAATTCCAGCCACTCTTTCGGTGGACATTGCTCGGTTCTGCCATTGTTAGTGCTTGGGTTTCGGATGAGGGGGGAGGCACCTTAGCGGGGATGGAAGATTGGACGAGATTATGTCCGGACAAAGATGGAGAAGCGAATATGTGCTGCGGGAAGTGGACATGTGATGATGACTACAGCACGCCGCTTGACTTACCAGACACATACCAGCAGCGTAGGGTCATGTCGATGCCAGACAACTTGCTTGAGTGATCACAGTACTGGTACTCCCTGCAGTGCTATGCCCTAACTTGCTTGAGTAGAGTAGTAGAGTAGGACTTTGCTCTACTACTAGCACCAGAGGAGTAGTATATTCTAATCTAAAATAGTTACAAACTTCAATGCCCGAGCGTGGAACGACTACAAACCGTGCTCAAAGACCGTGTCTACGCCAACGGTGCTGCTCCCGTTGCACCATATGTGTTTCTATCCTTCCTGTTCGAAATCGTGGTAGAATTCATGATTTATTTTGTGCTTATTCGGATTAAATCTCATAGTAACTTGCTCATATGTTCAACTGGTGCAACGTCCCCTACAGCCACTCCTGTTTCATGGACGGCCTGGTCGATGCCTCCAAGGAGCCCTTCGTCCACTGCTATGAGTGCCCGATGCCGTTTTGTGGCTCGCCGACGGACATGGTGCATCACCTCACGGATGCGTGCAGCGGTCACTGCTGGCCCTTGGCGGAGAACATCAAGTATGAGACGTGCTACCCGTTCACCATGCCAGAGTCGCTGGAGGATCACCGCCGCCTGCTAGTCTCGGAGGAGGACGACAACGTCTTCCTCTTGATCGTGGGCACCGGCGAGGCCCGCGCAGGCTGCCGCCCTGTCTCTGTAATGCGCGTTAGGGGCGACGCCGCCGACGCTCACACTGACACGAGGCCGATGTACCGGTGCGTGGTCAGTGTTACTACCCCTCCGGGTCGCATGGGCGGCGACACCGGCCTTATCAAACGGACTTGGACTCTGGGGAGCTGGGACTATCCCGCCAATGTGGGCTTGGAAAACCCATGGCATCCTTTACCCGCCGACGCGGTGCACGGGGACTCCAAGGAGGTTCACCTGGACATACACATTATCAAGTTAAATGTTGATCATTAGTCTTCGCTCAATGTAATCCGCTGTCTAAGCATGTGGAGACTTCCATGCAGGATCTTGCTCTATTGGAGTATGGCGCATGAATAAAAGTGTATCTGTTAATGGTTTAGTCTAGAATCTTCCATGTATGAATTTTTACTACAGTACTGGTGAAAGACTTACGATGAACCATTTCTTACATCTCCTCTGCCCGCTTGCAAGTCATCCTGATTTAATCCCTCCATCTAGGTGTATAAGGGCATGGTTAATATTACTTAATAGTATAGCCAACTGTTGACTATAAAAAAGTGCCATGTCATCTGTAGCCAACATGTATAACAATCTATACTCAAAAACTAATTCTTAAAGATCATTTCTTGCAAAGCACAATAAGTGTTATTTCTTCACAAGTTTTGGATGCAGGTTGAACAGTTGAACGCTTTTGTTTGCAAAAGATACCTTTTTATCTATTTCACCCGGATGTTTGTGAGCTCTAGAGATGAAATAATATCCGAAGAAACCTATCGATACCCGTTACACATGAGATGACCCCCACATCCTTTGTCAAAATAAACAACTCCCCGATCAATGCATTTCACTCTTCGGTGCAACGCACGGGCACCTTACTACTATAGATTAGTACAGCCAAAAATTGAACTAACATTATATATAGTACGATAAATGCTGATGCATGTCACCTAAAATTGTATCATTCAAAACTATGTTCAAATACGAATCCAACGATATAGTTTTTGTTGACATGCACTAACATTTTGTTAGTTAAATCTTCAGTCAAATTCAATGAGGGACTAATAAACCATGACCGATGTAGTACAAGTGTAGAGGGCGGTGCTGCATGGGGGTCTCACCTCTCACCCCGCTCATGGCGCGGCAGTAAAGCCGTCATATCACAAAACCCAACCACTCCCAGTAATAAGTGGCCTGGTAAAATAAACAGACAAGCAGCCATCATATCCCTCCGTCTTTTTTGCATTTCATCTCTCTGCATTTACTTTCTCTTGTTCATCTCGCACACTCAATCCCTAGCTACTACTCCTAGGGCCAGTCCTTTTGGCGGCTTCCCCAGCTTTTCCCACAAGACTAGTCACAGTGGAGAGTAACAATAAGGTGCCTCACTCATTTATTTGGGCTTCTAAACTACTACTCCGTCCTGGTTTATTCCTCACCATTGTAATTTGTCCTAAATTTTGACCAAAGATTTAAATGGTTTATTCCTCTCCATTGTAATCCCTCCGTCTAGGTGTGTAAGTCATCTTGTGAAAACCAAATAATCCCAAAACACTTAAGCGCGGTGCATTAACTTCTACCTCGTTTCTTGTTTCTTGACATATCAACCAATAAGAGATAAAGAGTGTGCATGCTTTTAATGACTTGACATATCAAACATGACATGCAGAGGTTAGTTCATTGCATGAAATACTATTAATTAGCAAATAAACATTAACGTTTCCCGTTTTCCCATCCTCCTTGGTCACGGTGCACAGCCTAAGATGACTTACTCAGCTAGACGGATGGAGTAGTGCATGTGACATGCACTAACATTTCATTAGTTAAATTTATGATCAAAATTTGACACAGATTACAATGGGGACCAATAAACCAGGACGGAGGTAGTAGTTATGGGATTACTAATCTAGAAGCCTAAAAGAACTGGCCCCTGGTACTCCTACTAGTAGTAGTACTCAAGTTGGAATTCCAATTGCATGGCACAACTTGTTAGGCAAAAAATTCGATACAGGGTGTAGGAAGCGGTTTGGGAATTTGCATGCCTTTCCAACCAGTGAGGTACTCCGTACAAAGTACGACAGAGAAATAACCACAGATAAGGAAGCTAAAAGTAAACAATCAAACGAGCATTTTTGCATTTGTTTTTCATTGAATGATTTCACAAGCTTGACTAGTGCTGTTTTTCTACTTTTACAAAAACCGCATCGTAATGTTAAAACGTGCATTTGCACGTACTAAGTAATAGTAGTACTCCCTCCGTCTAGGTGTATAAGTCTTCCCTCCTTCTTGGTCATAGTGCACAACCGAAGATGACTTATTGACCCGGACGGAGGGAGTAGCACAGTCTGCAAGCATATATTGAGAGAAACGTGTAGTGCGATAGTATATAGTAAAGTTTGTGCTATATGCACGTACTTGCAAAATGCGTATGAATACACAAGGTTTCCAAACTTTCCCTTTTACATACTTAATTAAGGACGCTAAAAATTCCTGAACGTTCGGGATTCATCATTTGTGTCCCAAAACTAATGAGATCGCCTTACGAAACAAAAATTATACTCCTCCTAAAAGCCACGGCACTCGCAGGAGCGCTTGCGGCACGCCACGAGTGCCCTAGTGCGCGGCCGTTTCCCAGCGCGCCGACACAACGCCTCTTCCTCAGCCTCGCAACTCGCGAGGTGATGATTCGCGGCTTGCTGGCGGGCGAGCGCGATCTCACCGGTGTGGTGATCCGGCGCCAACAGGTACTCCTCCTCACTGGAAGCGTGCACCCGGTCCACGTACCGCCAAGCGTAGATGTGGCGCTTAGGCCCGACTACACTCAGGGCATCGGCGCGGGCGTCCTCTGCCACCCTCACGGCCCTCGCACGAGCCTTCTGCCAAAGAGCCAATTGCCTGACTCTCTCGGATGCGACATAGACCTCCCAGGCAGCTTGTTCCGTGGTGCGCTTCTCTTCCTCGGCGTTCTTCTCTGCCTCTATTTTGGCGCGCTCTGCTGGAGGCAAAGCCTCCCGCAAGGCGACATCCATTTCTTTCCAAAGCTCCTCAAGGCTGGCGGGGGGCTCGGCGGGTGGCGCGGCGTTCTCCTTGTAGCGGGGAGCCGACGCGTCCTCCGGCGCGCGTGCTGGCGAGATTGGGAACGCCGACACATCTACCTCGACGCGTCGTGGCGAGGAGCGGAACGCCGACGCGTCCTCCTCGACTAGTGGCGGCGAGGAACGGAACGGCGATGTGTCGCGTCGCGGCGAGGAGAGGAACGCCGACACGTCCTCCTCGACTAGTGGCGGTGAGGAACGGAACGGCGACACGTCGCATAGCGGCGAGGAGCGGAACACCGACGCGTCCTCCTCGACTAGTGGCGGCAAGGAACGAAACGGCGACGCGTGACCGTCCACGCGGTGCAGCGAGGGGCTCCTAGGGCTTGGGAGGGGCGATGCCATGGTGGTCGACGTGAGAGGGAGGGGGAGGAGATAGCGATGAACGTGAACATGAGGGGGAGTTGATAGCGATGTCGTTGGAGGCGCAGTATTTATAGCGAGCAATGGCACACCTATGTAAGATATGGACTGAGCTACACTGACTTAACTGCAAGTCCAGTTGCGTCACTGACATGTGGGCCGGACACCTGTTGGGCCCATATGTCAATGACCCAATGCACCTCCAGTTAAGTAACAGCTACGTGGGCATATTTGTTGGAGTAAATTACGGGGGAGCGAAGGGGTGGAAATATTGCTGGTCACAACGAATTGGATGAGCGTGGGGGGAGGAGAGTCATGCATGCAGATTTTTTCACACGGGCTTCCTGCAGGTATGGGGAATGGTGCATAGTAAGTCATCTTGCATGCCGGGCTAGGTATAGTATCAAGTCATTAAAAACATACACGCCCCACACATGTTCATATTTCAAGGTGCACTAAATTATTGCATGCGATGATTAAGGCTGGCCATAATGGTGGTATCTTAGCTGGTATCATGCACACGGGAATAGCAAACATGCTGATGTGGCAAAGAATTAAAGAAGAGAGGGGGGTTAGAGTAACTAGTGTTCATGCATGCATTGGTAAACACATTTTTTTGTGAAGAATGACAACACTAGTTGAGTACTTTTGCAGACTTCAAAAACTATTCCACCGCCTCTACTATCTTGCTAAGAGTAGGTGAAATTTTTGAATCGAACCCTTTAAACTAGAAGGGAGGTAGTGGTACTCTAATAGCTAACCTTGTTGTGATGACAAGATAGGACATGGCATGCACCTGGACGGAGGAACTAGTCGGCATTGTGCATTTAAGTTTTGTCTGGAGTCAATGTTCCTCTACTTTCACCAGACTTGTAGAAAAATGTGTCAACATTCACAATGTCAAATCAATATTTTTACACTCATTATAAAACGTAGTTCTTATACTCATTATAATCAGTATTGTAGATATTGATATTTTTAGTATAAATTTGGTCGTGGGATTTCATTGATGCCTGTCAAAGTGTGGAGGAAGCGGAGCTTAGGGCTTGCATTGCCGGTCTCTACATAGGTTTTTCTCTTCATAATCTTGTAATTTTAGAGACTGATTGCGCTTTTGTGGTAGCGTCTCTTGCATCGGGGGACTATGACAGGTCTGCTATGCGTGACCTGAAGATGAAAGCGTTGAGCATCTCAAAGTTGATCAACAATCTTCAATTGTCAAAGATTAGCCGTTCGGCCAATAAGGTGGCACAGTTAATCGCTAAGTATAGCTTTGACAATAGATTATATGGTATTCTTGTAAATAACGTACCGCCCTGTGTGGTGAATATTGTATCGAATGAGTGTACTGGTGTGGCTGGTTAATTAATATAAGGTGGTGTTCAAAAAAAGTATAAATTTGGTCAAACACTTTGCAAACGGTTGACAGGAGTAAAAAGGACCAGAGGGAGTATCATGCATGCGGAGTAGGCAAAAAATTGCTTGTCTAAAAAGGAAAAAAATTGCTCATTTATAGTCGGTCGAAGTCTCAAAGCGCGCGACCGCGCGAGGGAGGCGAAGGTCGTGGGAGGTGCGACGTTTGACGGAATTAAGTGAAGTTACATCCACGCGCCGGCATGGCGTGCAAACAGGCAGAAGCTATACCGTCAGGCCTACGGTATGGGTCTAGTAGACATGACATCTAGTGGGTCCCGCATAGTTCTCGAGAACTCTTTGGGGGCTTGCAGCCGTTTATCCACCGGGCAAGCCAGCAACCCCACGCCGTTCGCACATCCTACTCGTCCCCGCCTTCTACCTTACAACAATTTGCTCCGAGTCATCCCGTCCTTTCACATTAGTTCACTCCCAGTTTTTTTCGGGGTACAACAGTTCAACTTCTCCTAACCCTCCTCCAAAATCCATGGCCTCCCAAATCTCCATGGTCGCCGCTGAGTACCAGGTTAGAGCCATCACCGGCGATCAGTTCATCGTCATCTACACACGTGGATCCGAGACAGTGAAAGCATGGCTTGCTCGCTTCCTACGCATGTTCAACAGTTCAACGGATGAGTGGGTCGCTGGGCTAGATGTTGAGTACACCACAGTCCTGGGACGAGAGAAGGATCTAAAGGACGAAGAGAGGAAGAAGCCCGCAGTGATCCAGGTTTGCGTACATAACGTTTGCTTGGTCTAGCACATATGCCATGCCGACGTTGAGTGCCAGGATTTTAAGAACTTTCTCAAGGACAAAAGAGTGAAATTCGATATTGTAGGCTTTAAGAACGACAGGGATGTCCTGCGTCGGATAGGTCTCGTTGTAGGCCAGCCCTTCGATCTCCAGAAGGCAAGCCTGGTGTCCTCCTCTCAACCTTCAATGCTGACCCTGGCAGCAGCCATGATTGTTCCTTCGTACGCTAAACTGAAGAAACCTCATCACGAGTTTCATCATGCATGGGAGTCGAAGACACTAGATGAAGATCACATCCTGTATGCAGCAATGGATGCCTACCTTTGTTTAAATATCTACAAGGGTTGGATGAAGAAGCAAAGCCCAGTGTCCGGTTCAAGCAAAGAAGCATCGGCGAAGAGGAAGAGGAAGAGGGACGAGGACAAAGTCGAGTACGTGGACTCAGACTCCGAGTAGGTGGAAGTGCCGTCGCTCATGCTGGTTCTACTGCAGTGTCAAGCGGACTAGTTGCTTAGTTTATTTTCAAGGGTGTGTTGTGCTGAGGCCCCAGCAGAACTATGTTTATGTTCTTTCTCGTTATTTGAACTCTTTAGTACGTACAGTAGTACTAGTACTATGTCTTACTACTGTTCTTCTTGCAGTTGGTACTACTGCTCATATATTCGTGTTGCTACTATACTTAATACGTTCGTACTAGTAGTATAATTTGGGTCAGTCGATTTGTGAAAGAAGTTCGACGGAGCGAAGGAAGAAGATGGCAGAAGAGGTGGAAGAAGCCCTTCTAGCCATCCATGTTGCATCAAACGGCTCACATGAGTCGACTGACCCAAATTGCTCCTTCAGATTGCAGGATCCACGTGGAATTCAAGGTCTCGAAGGTAGATTCCGCGTCCGCACCCGGTTTGCGGGCTCGATGCGCGCGTGACCGGCTTCCGCCGTGACAGCCACCATGCGCGCCTCCTCCGCGCGGGCGGAGACGACAATGACACGCTAGTTCCTCCTCACCGGCGTGCTGGAGCACACGCTCGTCCTCCTCTTCATAAGCTGCATGCATAGATGCGGCTCCACCAGCTGCTCGCGTGCTTGGCAGCGCGGTGGCATCGCGAGGAGGGACTGCAGATGACGTGAGAGGGCGAGCCTTTGGCTTCATGGCACAGGGATGGTGGCGACACGGCGGTGATGGGTGAGAAATTGTTGGCCGGAGCAGGCAGGCACCGGCTTGCGCAACGGCGGCGGCGGCATATTGATGAGTGCGCGTGTGGGAGCTTACTTTAGTTTTATATATAAGGTTGGTCAAACTTAAAAGAAAACCGTACTAGTACACGTAAACATTAGACTTAGGCAGCTCTTTTATTAGTTAGTACCACAGCCACGATACGGAATCCTGTGCAAGCGCGTGAACCGCGACCGCACGGTCGATCGAACGGTGCGTCACCATGTCGCGCTCGAAGGACATCCACCAAACCTTTTTGTGTGTGTGAAAACAATCCTCGAATATTACTCAACTTTTTTTCCTGTGGAAGTTCTTGATGCTGCAATATTTCCATATATTTGAATTTAGCTCCAGTTCGTGTTTATTTGGATTTGGACGTTTTAGGTGCGCCCTAGTTTTTTAATACTGATTTTGTGTGTGTGACTGAGAGAGAATGTGTGTATGTGTCCATATGTGTGTTGTGGCGGAAGGGCAATGTGGAGACGGTGTGCGTGTGATACAGACATAGAGAGGTGTGAATGTGCAAATGATCGTGCATGAGTGAGACATAGACAGATGCTGATACGTTGTGTATACATGAGAGAATGGTCTTCTAGTTTACTTGTGTGTGTGTGTGTAAGTGAGTGAAAGAGAGAGAGAGAGGGAGAGAGAGACAGAGAGAGGAGCATCCGTAACACAACAACCATCTCTCTCGATTCGCCTGTCCCTCACACAGTCGCATGCAACACATGCATCAACACGCACATTTTGACACCCTCACCCGGCCCCTGCCCACCTCAAGGCCCGCACAATCTCTTCGTGAATACCCATTTCTCTCCTTAGGTTTGTTTTCTCTCAATATCTGACACACACACACACACACATAGAGAGACACACACACACAGCACAACACACACACACACTCCCCCGAGCACATAATTCATCCCCATCCAAGGTTATACGACGACCACTCTCGCTTGTGCTTCTTTGCACCCCAACATGCACAACACCTCAATCTTCAAAGAGGGCATCGAGCAGATCGAAGACGGCGACCACACCATGCTAGAGAATGTGGGGTCATTTGGAAGCAGGGTGATGTGATGACGGCTGACTGACTCCTTCCCCACCCTCTCTCTCTCTCTTGCACAAAATTACCAATCCCTCTCTCCCCCGCACAAAATTGTCAATCCCTCAACCCACGAGATCCTTCCCCTCTCATCCATGTTTTTCCAGCTCTCTCATCAAACATGTTGTCTCTTCTCTGTCCACGTATACAGAATCCAGATGCACACGCATCTCATGTATATTACATGTATCCATCTTTCTCACAGACCTAACTTCTTCCTCTCTCTCTTTCTCTCTCTATCTCTCTCTCTGTCTCATTAGGTTTGTCTCCTACTCTTTCGTCCACATACATACAATCTTTACCGCCCTATCTGCTCCATCTTCAAAAGCTCTCTCTGTACGTTTCATTCACACATTGGGATATGTCAAAATGTTGCTTCTATAATGGCTGATGTAGAGTTATGGTTGTTCTTGTTGCATCCTACAAAGTAATAACTATGAAATGCATTTAGATTCTCATTTGACTGGGATTATGTGAGTTTGAGCATGTTGTGAAGTACTATAGACCTTGTAAACATCTTGGGATTCGACAATTATTGTAACTATTGAATTGTATAGACCATTACATTCGAAGTCAATAGCCTAATATATTTATTTCACAATTTCAACAAATGATTAGTTCACTACAAACTAAGGAAACAAATGTGTACTCTCTCCGTTTTTATTTAAGTCCGCGTATTAGCATTGGTCAAAGTCAAGTTTTGTAAACTCTCAGAAAGCTTATAACAAAAAAATATTAACATATACAATAATAAATAAATACCATTAGATTCATTATTGAATGTACTTTCGCATCATACATATTTGTTATGGTAAATGTTTATATTTTTTTATAAACTTGGTCAAACTTTAGGAAGTTTGACTTCGGTCAAACCTAATATGCAGAGTTTACTACTACTACTCGCTAGTTGCTTAGCCGAATCACTCAACACGCCACATGGGGAGTCCAGTGTCACAAAATTTTGAGGTCGGTGGGAAAATCTCCCGCGACCCTGATTCGAGCAGTGGGAAGTTACCATCATAGCCTTCAGAACAGGCCTACGGATGACGCTTGGTAGGGGGCTGTTTTCGTAACTTCAGGTTCACCCTACCCAGCCAACCCCACCCCGGCACCTAGAGTAGTACACCTGAATACTCCCCATTTTCTATCCCCACCGCAAAATACACTTCTCCACGGCACCGCAACCTTCGTGCTCCTCCCCTTTACATCGGCGCACTCGTCCACTGCAGTGCATCTACCTCATCGACGAACTCGTATTCGCACTGGAGCCGGTCCACCGTCGTCGTCGTACACAGAGCCTCTTCCCCGGCATCGTCTTCCATGGTTTTGGATCTGCTTCCCGGAAGTCGACGCGAAGCGCAGAAGTACCACCGTCGTGGACAATGAACTGACTCCCGTTGCCGACCATGACTCATAGAGGCTGCCAGGACCATCGTTCTCCTCCTCGATTGGTAGTGTATGTATTGAATCACTTAGCAGAACATGTGCAGTTCCAATTTTGTTCATACCTACCCTTCAAATTTCCTGGGTGCTATTGTTCCCGTAGAAGTAATTGGTTATAGCCTCCATTGTCCAACAGAATATCAGCTTGTAATTGTGCGTCGCTCCTGTATCGCACTATGCTTGGGTTGGTTTTTCATCTGCAACCAGTAGTGTGGCAAATGATGGAAAGGTTTTTAGAACTAGCAAGATGCCCATGCGTTGCATGCATCAAGATGCATTTGTATGAGTAGTTTATCTTATGGGAGAAAAGGATGAACGAGGGAAGGCCTTATTTGCAAATCTGGAGAGGGGTATGGGTATCTTTTTGCAAAATTTCCATTTGTTTCCTTCCTATCTGTCAGATATAAATCGGACAGCCTATATTGCAAGAAAAAAAAGTATAGAGAAAAAAAAGTAGACAGTAAAGGAAGTAGAGATAAATATTAAACATTAAATATAAAATAAATATAACACTAGAGAAGAGAGTAGAGACAGCATGTTGAGATTTTTAAAGCGCCGCGCGTTGTGATTCTGTTGGAGATGCTCTAACATGGCAGACGAGTGCTTTAATGTTGCCCACAAGATGCGCGAGTATTACTAGTAGTATATTTTTCTTGCCATGTTAAGATTTTAAAACCACGAGTGCGAACATGCAGAGGAGCAATGAAGACCAAACACGGGATATTCGGGACATCTTCAAGGAGCGTGGCAAGTTAAAGAGGAGCTGCACCGAACCTGTAAAACGAGCTTTGGTAAGTAACACCCTTTCAATTACTTTCATGTAGCCTCGTGTCCTTCGATGTGTATATGTTGTAGTTTCTGTTTCTCTTAAGCGTGGTGTTCTTCGATGTGTAATAAGAAAAGTCTTAATCGTCCTAATGCTTTCGTTTTTAGCTTGATGTAGGGAGTGGGTGTTCTCACCTTGTAGTCTGTTTTTATTTTTTTCCTTTTGAATTCACTTCTCCGAGTTCTGTTTATCTGGCTTCTACTAAATGGATCTTGGTTGCTCTGAGTATTTATCTAAAAAAGAAGTAACTTCATGTCAGGATGCAGTTCCTGCAAGGAGGGAAGTATGGTCAACCTCGAGATCATGTTTCCAAAATGAGGATGGATTACACACAAGGTGCCAGTTCCCTAATGATGCTGGATTAGACACAAGGTGCAAATTCCTAGATGATGCTGGATTACACACAAGCCAAGTGGAGTCGTCAGCTGTTCATGTCCTCGTGGCATTAGTAAAGGCTGAAAGAAAGCGTGCAGCAGCCCTTGAGAATGTAGCTGAGTTCCTGAAGAAGCGAAAAGAGCAATCAGATGCTCTCTTCACCCAAGCCAAAGAAGAGATGGAAGAAACCAGAAATAAGCTAGCAGAGGCAGAGCAGGCTAGGCGTCTCCTGCTATCTAAAACTATTGTCAATACAAAATTTCCTTCATAATAGCTAAGTTCAAATGTTTATCCAGTAAGCATGCCTATTGTGATGTCCGTGCATCTACTGATGTGGCACAAAATGTTTTTTTGGGTCATGTAATAACAGCAATTACTTTCCAAACAATAACAGACGAAGCATTGGACATGGTATAGTTCACGCGCAAGCTCGACATTCCAAGTTCAACTTCCACATCAAACTCATGTTCACAAATATCTGCACATTCATACATAATGTCCACAACCATGATTCACTTCAAAGCCAAAAAAAATGTGAGGAGAGTTATAAATAAAGAAAATCCTCTACTAGTTCCTGCTACCAGTGCGAACATAACAAGTCAAGACCATGCGTAAATTAATTATATTTTAGTCATTTTTTGTGTTCTAAAATGCCTGCCGGCTCACGGAAGGACGTGTTGCCGGCACACACACAGATTCAATGAAGGCAGGCGGGGCAGTCTTAAGCTGGTTGCATGCGGCGAGGAGGCGTGCTCAGCCGGGCATGCAGCGAGTGCGGCCCTCTTGGCCGGCGCGCTGGTTCAATGCCGTGCTATGAGAGGTCGCGTCCGTGTTAGAGCAATCACTCCCTCCAGTCCTTTTTTTGTTTGGGTATAACAAAATCTCGTTTTCCATTCACATTTTACAAATAAAATTTATGGACAAACTTTGACCGAAAGTACGATGGGGACTAGTAAACCAGAATGGAGGTAGTAGTTTTTTTAATCAAAGAAGGGTTTCCCCTTCCGATTTTCATTACAGAAAACCAGCATCTAAATCTAAACCATAGTATTTGCCCTAGAACTACCAGGTTCAACATCTCGCAACATAAACCCATACAACCTCCATCGCAAAAAAAAACATACAACCATACGCCAAGGAGGTACGTAGTACTACGAATTCCATTTTCGCTCCATACCAATCGTTCTAAAAACTACTTACTACTTATAACGCGCCATTGAAAATCGGAACTCTTAACCCCGCTAAAAAAATGATATTTTAAACATGGCTACCCGGTCTGTGGCAACTGGCGAGCCACCGCGCTCCAAGTCGTTCACCTGTGGTCCCGACCATCAACTCCTACGGATCAAATTATCACGCGAGCTGACTATTCCTACAAAGGTGCTCCACCACGTACCCGGTACCCACGAATGCAGCAATCGTGCACCTAGGGTTTTAGGGTTTATTTGTTAACGTCGCCTTTGTGTAACACTCATGTGTGCGAGACAGTGAGAGGCCAACTGCGTGCGTGCGCCTCTTCTCTTCGTATATGTACTCCACCGTTTGTCTGGTGTCCAAAAAATTATAATAACTACTAGCAATGTGCCAATGCATTGCCACACGATCAAAGTAGATTAATACATATTCACCGATTTGATAGAAAAAAGTCTACTTTTGAAATATGTATATCACTAAAAATATGTTATGTTTCACTCAAAATATATTCCTTTGGCGGTTTTGATGAGATAAGGGAGGAATGTTGTTGGTTTCAAGATTCGAGAAGTGGTATATGTCTAATTTCTACTCTTACTAGCAAGATGCCCGTGCGTTGCACGGAACGTCAAGATCTTGTGGGAGAAAAGGATGAACGAGGGAAGGCCTTATCTGCAAATGTGGTGAAGAGTGCGGGTAAAAAGCATTGTTGGTGATGATCGTGTGCCTGCCATCCTGCAATATAGGCCGTCCGATCTATATCTGACGGATAGGAAGGAAACTATGGCAATTTTGCAAAAAGATACCCACACCCCTCTCCACATTTGCAAATAAGGCCTTCCCTCGTTCATCATTTTCCCCCACAAGATAAACTACTCATACAAATGCATCTTCATGTTCCGTACAACGCAAGGGCATCTTGCTAGTTGTTGCAAAAAGCCCATGTGTGTGAGAGAGGGGGAGAGTGGAGGAGGACGGAGTGCATGTGTGACAAAGACACAAGGAGTGTGTGTGCGATAGGTATCAGCTTAAAATGAGGCGATAGTGTGTGTGTGTTCACGATTGAGAGGGCGTGTCTCAAGAAGGGAAGAAAAATTTACATAGATACAAGGAGCGGGAGAGAGACATGTATGCGATGGTGGAAGCACGAGTGTGCGGGTGTATAAACCTATCTAGAGGCTAGCTAGTCGATAAATGTTTGTGAGAGAAATATGAGTCGGGGTGCGAAAGCGAGAGTTTTGTGTGTGTGTGTGAGAGAGAGAGAGAGACGGTAGTCGGGAAGGGGAGTGGAAGCATGAGTTGTGTGTGTGTGTGTCTGTGAGAGGGAGAGAGGAGACGGTATTCGGGGTTATCTGATCGGTAAACAAATGAATAATGTCAGTCTGGGATGGAGACGAAAAGGAGACCGCAACAAATGTTGTGTCTACAGGAGAGAGAGAGAGAGTAATTTTAGTGGTATGAATCATATGTAGAGACATATAGGGTGTGTGAGAGAATCCCATAGAGAGAAAGACAAAGTGAAAGACGAGTGGAGACTATGTGTGTGGCGGTGAAAAAGAAAGCTTAGGTACCGAGTGATACCAGAGAACAGTAGAGACGTGAGAGATAATGAAAACCGTGTAATGTATAATGATAGGGAGAGTGTGACACTTCTCAAGGGAGACGTCGAGAGACCGTGTTTGCGAGGATAGGAGAAACATGAAGTGAGCGTGCGGGTGAGCTGGAGAAAAGAGAGTGATAGCTACCTGAAGGAGCATGCATGCGAGAGAGATGGGCGTGAAAGGAGTGAACAAACAAGGGATTCAAATATTTGAATTCGAGATGATGATACATGTAATCCATACTTGAACCAAAATTGATCTATCAAACATGCATACTCATATGAATTCACGCACATCTATGTTATTTAATATGTAGATATTACTGATCCATACATTTTAGTAGAACATAATTTGGTTAAATTTTTTCGAATTCAACCTTAAGATTTCGAGATTGTTGTATTTGTAAATCATATTATACATATAAAGGAGCATAATTCTTTGTTGTGCTTTTGAAAGTATATATAAAAAATGATGTATATAGAATGTAATTCCAATTGAAAATGGATCTCGCGTGGAAAAAAATACAAATGGGATTTGAATTGAGTTGGCACGGTAAACGTGCACTCTACAAAATTTAAACGAAGCGGGGAAAGTCGCAGTAACCGCCAGAAACCAAAATCTGCGAGATGGAAATCACTACTGCTTATCCCTGCCACTCAAAGCCTATCTAGTGGATTTCTATAGGTTTCGATAGGGGTAGGTTTGTAATTTCACCCAAACGTGACGTAACCTCCTCTCACTCGGATTCATACACGGTGGGCGCCAAAACACAGTGTGTCCTCGGCCGAAATCGACTCCCTCCCTGATTCATATTCATACACAGTGGGCGCCAAAAACAAACTCTCATCGGCAAATATTCGGTGTATGCGAGATTACCGTCCTATCCCCAACCAACTAATGTTGTTGTGATGTAGTAGAAATTTGAAACGGGGGCTAAGTTTGTAAATTTCCTCGCATTTGAGACAAGCGTGCCCTGAATACATGGTTCCCCCCTTCCTCTCTACCTCCCTTTTCCCCATTCGTACACCGTGGGCGCCAAAACACCCTCTCCACCACACCCTCCTCCGTCCGCCGCCGTCCGCCACCCCATCCACCGCCGTCCTCCTCCACCAAGCCGGAGTTGATACCCCAACACCGTTGTCCATTACAAGAGATCGACCTCTCTCATCCACGGCTTCGGACCGGGATCCTTGTATCCCGTCCTCTCGCTTCATCCCCGCCGTCGTCCACCTTGCCGGGCCGCTCCTACGACCGTCTCATCCACCGTGCCCCGCCGCCACCGTCTACCCTCCTAGATCTGCTTCCATGCCGCCGACAGCCATCACTACCGCAGCACCATCAAATTCTCAACAGATGCATACACGGCGCCGCACCAGAGGCGGTACTCTTTCGTATCTACTCAACTTATTTATCGCAGCAAGAAAATAGATCGCCACTACTTTACTCTAATTTCTTGTCTTGGTTGCGAAGTTGCCTTTGTCCAGTTTGCACCTTCAGATCCGCCATGGCATGCTCAACACCATACTCCCAATGCTTATGGTTTTCCCCTTTTATATTCCACACTAGTTAAATCACAGTAGAGTAAATTTCAAAATTGGGTCAGTCGATTTTTCAGAGCTCGCCGGAGTTCGCCGGTGCGATCGAAGGGGCTCGGGTGGTTGTGGGGCCTCGCCGAACGAAGAAAACTCGATGTGGGTGGGGGTGGGGTGGGGGTGCCGGAGGAACACGGGCGGTGGGGGCCGGTGGTCCGGCCGGCGGCCCGTGCGGGTTCTGTATGGGAAGAATCAGAGACGAGGAAGAAGAAGGGTTAGGAGACGTAGGATCTTCATCCAACCGCCTGAAATGGTCGAGAGACAGCTGGGAGTTGCATTCTTAATGCGCTCTAGTTCATCATGTGTGGGCACTGCGCAACCAACATTTTATTATCCAAAATCTGCTTGCTCTTCTTTACCATGTTCCTCTTCCGTTCTTCTTTAATATGTACTCTCTCCATTCCTAAATACAAGTCTTTGTATAGATTCCACCATGGACTACATATGGAGCAAAATGAGTGAATCTACACTCTAAAATGTATCTGGATACATCTGTATGTGATCCATAGTGGAAATCTCTACCAAGACTTATATTTTGGAACGGAGGGAGTATGATAGTAGTACTGAAGATGAGCAGGGACATTTGAAGTGTAGAGGTCTATACGGTCGGTTGTGATGGACACTTTGAGGCTCTTTGATTCGTAGGGTCTTGTAAACATAGGAATAGGATTTGTAGTGGCCTGCACACTTGAATCCTATAAGAATAGCAAGGAAATGTGGGGAGCTGTGTCGCCTTTGAGAGTTACACTGATATTAACAGTACCGCACCTTCACTTGAAGAGAGCTAGTATCCGAAGCCTTTCTAGCCGTACTGGCAGTACTAGCACATATATTCCAGCAAGTTCCACTTTGCTGATTTTACTCTGATGCTTAAGGTTTTCCCGTTATATCTGCACTATGATCTGTGTAGCTGCTTTGTGTCGCACTAGCAGCAGTCCAGTCTTGAAGCTAAACACTACAATGACTTACAAAATTGGCACCAAGGCATTGAGTGCCATTCTGGATACAATGAAACTCATACGCTCCCCACCTGTTGATTCTTGTTCAGAATATGATCCTAATGACTATTCTAACCTCGAGGAGTCAAAGGCAGATGGCCTGTCCTGTTCACCCATCAAGGTGCTTGTTCTAATTTGGCAATGTTTTATTGATTGCGGGTATCTTGCATATGTTGTCTTGCATTTCTTCTACTTTGTTGCACCGCCATCTGCTTAGTTTACTCATCATATATGTCAAGATGCCATGCCCATCCATTATCAATACATATTCCATCTGTCATCATACCATATTTTTCCACTCAAATGTTGTTCTTGTGCATCAGACATCAAAAAGGAAGAGGGTGATTGCCGAACCTAAAGGAGCACCAGCAAAGTCCTTGAAAAACGTGGTGGTGCCGGAGAAATCAGACAGCACCCCACTTATATTGGCTGTACAACCAGTGACACAAAATGTAGGACTGACTCCAGCAGAATGTACCCATACTTCACTGGCCACACCACTAGCCCCACCACACAGGACCTGCACTCCAGCAAAAGGTATACCGATTTCATTTGCCATAGAACCAGCTGTACCACAGAAAAATCCCACTCTAGCAAAAAGTACAACAAGTCCATCGGCCGAAGACCTATCCCAACTGCAGAGACGGCCAATTCTTGCAGATTGGAACCCCATTCCGTTTATTCCCAGTTTAAAAGACAATGCTTTCGATGTTGTTAGGGACCACGTGCATATATTCCCATCATGGGAAGATTATTGTGAAGACAAACACCATTTTCACATCTTCCTGCCCAACTTACGTGCAAGTGCTATTATTCATGGTTATTATTTTCCTGTTTTCTGCTGATTGAACACATCAATGATTTACATTACATTGTTGTAACTAGGCAAGGGTCAATCTGGATAGTCATGACGAGCAAAGCTTGCTTGTGCTTTTCAAGGAAGCATTGCAGCAGTATCGGTGTTACCTGAGGAAATCAAACTTTGATGGCAAGTTAATAAATGAATTTCCGGTGAAGTCTCCTGTGCTAAATTTAGAAGACATTGAATGGAAAAACCTTGTTATGCACTGGTCTCGTTCCCAGGATGAGGTACTATCTATGAAATCACATGACAATTTGAACTTCTACTTTTCCGCATGTGCCTTACGGATCTTTTTTGCAGGAAATCTGCTCGAAGAAGAATTCTGGTTTGACAAGAACGACAGGATAACGCAAATATGATGCCTGCTGCTTTGCTCTTGTTAGTACCTGTTGTCCTGTATCACTGTACTTGCATACATACCTGGTTCATTATGTGACAACAGTATGCATGATAGCTTGATTATCAATTGTTCGCTCCAAATTATCTGATCTGTATGAATGGTTACATTAGTGTAGAATATATCCAATGCCAATGTTTTTTTAGCTCTGCATTGTTCTTGTAAGTACATGATGTCCTTTATCAGTGTACTTATAATGACAGGTAGTTGTTCATGTACCATCACTCTGCAGCTTATTTTCCTTTGCCCTCCATTTTCTACACATCAGATCTATATTTACTCTTACCATAAGGTTGGTACTGAAGAAGTTTAGCTGTGCATTGCTCTTGGATGTACCTTTTGCCTGTATCGCTGCACTTACATTTATAACTACTTGGTTATGTAGCATCACTCTTAATCTTATCTTAAATATTCTCCATTTTTTCGTATATTATCACATCTGTATTTACTCTTAACAAAATGTAGAATAAAGGCAATGCTTTTGAAGAAGATTCTGTGGTAAACTTCTTGAATTGCCCCCCCCCCATTAGCATGGACAAGGCCTTTATATAGCCTGTCTTCACCAATAATGTAAGTTTGTCCATCTCAATCCTTCAAACTTTGTTGTATATATTTCGTTAGGCATGACTGCAACAGCTGTTTATTTTTGGTGTTTGCATCAAATTGCTTGTTTAAAGTTTATTATATAGTTCGTAAACAAAAGTTTGTCCTTTCTCAATTTAAGTTTTCAGTTGTACAACCAAGTTCCTTCTTCATACCATGTAAATTAAACTATACAGAGCAAGTGATCTTCTTTTGCACTGCATGTATGCTTCTGTTCCTCATCCGTAATCCAGTGGTGTGGTGAACCTACCCACTACATCACAATGTCATATTCTGCAATGTCTTAACTATGAACAATGTCATATCATTCTACTATTATTTAAACCGTCTCTTTATTTGCCAATCTGAAATGGTATAAATTGACAGCACACTAACCATTGATACTTATGAGTTCTTGATCTGTAATCCAGTGGTGTCGTGAAGCGGCCAACTCCTTCACAATGTCATTTCCTACCATGTCTTGACCTGAACAATACCATATTGTGTTAATGCAATTTTAAACTGTATCACTTTACTCGTCAGTAAGAAATGTGATGAATTGTCAGCACTAATACTTTTATGTGCAAAACTGTCATCTATCTGCTTGTTTATCTTTTAGAGTGAGGAAGATATAAGTGTTGAATAAGCGTAGTCTCATCATCTTGCTTAGCTGCTTGCGCTGCAGCTCCCTAGCAGGGCTAACCTTTCTTGAACTCTATTGAAGTGCTGTCGGTTTTGTATATTATTTTGTCGGCGTGTTTATTTGCACTGGTGGCAATCTTTGATGCCCAGTGTATGTAATCTGCTATCTGCTTGTGCTTTATTATCATAGTGGCGAACTTTGATGCCCAGTGGATGTAATATGCCGTAATTTCTTTATTGTATAGTCTAGGTTTTTTCTTATTCACGATGCTGCAGTTATTTTACTATATATATATCCTGTCTTCGTAGTAAACCGGCCAAACCGTAAAATTACGGTACATAATCGGGCCGTCATGCAATCACGATGTAGGTTGGGCCTGAAACGTGCCGAATAGCTCACGGGACGGCAGCAACCCAAAATGAACCCTGACACATGATTGTGCGAATCAAATCACGGGCTTTTAGCAGGCCAAAATTGTCTCGGTCCTTATTTGGCCCAATCAGATATCGGCTGCGAGCAGGCCGGATGCAAACCGGGCCGTAGTTAGGCCCAACTATATGACGGGATTTTAACAGGCCGAAATTAATATAGGACCGAAATGTTAAACGAGCCCTTAACAGGGCAAAACTAATATCAGGCCGAATTACTAAGTGGGCCTTTAGCAAGTGGGCCCAAAAGCATAGTGTCCAGTTGACGGGCCGAATCTGATATGGGCCATAATTGAGCCCAAAGCCTGTTAAAGGGTCGGACCTGATCTGGGCCGTAATTTGGCCGAGAACGTGGTAGGCTTTTAACGGGCCGGATCTCATATGGGCCGCTATTAGGCCCGGAGCGTGGCAGGCCATTAATGGACCGGATCAAATATGGGCCGGCATTTGGCCCAAAACATGGCAGCCAGTTAATGGGCCGGCCTACTAGGGTCCTCAAAATCTTGTGGGCCTACAGCTGGGCCGGCCCATTAATGTCGGTGAAATCTCGTGCGCCTTTAGCTGGGCCGGCCCATTATGATCTGCAAGAATCTTGTGGGCCTTTACCTGGGCCGGCCCATTATGGCCCGCAAAATCATGTGTGCCTTTAGTTGGGCCAGTCTATTATGGTCTGCAAACTCTCGTGGGCCTTTAGCTGGGCCGGCCCATTATGGTCTGCCAAATCTTGTGGGCCTTCAGTTGGGCCGGCCCATTTAAACTTGATGGGCCGGTCCACGTGTTAACATATCATAGGCGCGTCTCACCCATTGGATGAGTGACACCTGTGCCAACGCGGACCTGACACGTGTCTCCTCCAGCCAATGATGATTTTACACGTGTAAAATCCCCATTGGTCGGGGCTGTTAACGGGTTATCGGATCCAAAACCCGACCTGATAGCTTAACGGCATTCCGTTATGGTGGATGCCACGTGTCGGTCACCCTTGACGAAAGCACTTCTGTGACGCGCGATTTATCGTCATGGAAGTGGACACTTCTGTGATGATAATTTTGGTAATGTCATGGAACATTTCTACGACAGCACAGGTATGACTATCTTGATTCTGTCATAAAATCGTCATGGATGTACATGCATGACTGAAAACGCGACCTACTGTGACAAACATGTATCATCACGGAAGTGTATTTTTTTTGTAGTGCCGGCCCCAGCGCCGCTTCTGTGGGAGGCTCGCTGGAGCAACTCCGGTAAGCCAACGTCGACATGGCCGGCCGGGGCCACTCCCATGGTCACTACCTCGTAGGCCCTGGGGCCCCCGTTGACTGGGTTGACCCAGTCAACTTTCTGACTAGGCAGCCCAGAGCCACTGATAGGCGGGCCCCATTTCTTTAATAAACATCTTAATAATTAAAAAAATATTTAGTTAAACTAATTAGCCACTGACAGGTGGGGCCTACTAGCTAATTAACATAGTTTAGTTAAATTAACCACTGTTAATTAGTCCAGTCACTAACCAGTGGCACCCACTGGACCCCCTGGTCAACTTTGACTAATCAGCGAGTCTGTTGACTTGCTGACATCATCTACATGTCATGCTGACGTCATATTTTCCTTTTTCGTTATTTCTGTTAATTTAAATAATTTCAGAAAGCTTTTAAAACTTTAGAAATCATAGGAAATAAACCGTAACTCGGATGAAAATACTTTGTACATGAAAGTTTCTCAGAAAAATCCAACGAATCCAAATACGCGGTCCGTTCATCTATCACATGCCCCTAGCATAGAGAACATGCAACTTTTCCCCTCTGGCCCGTCTGTCCAAAAACGCGGTACACTGGGAAAACATTTCCGATTGAATCTCCCCTTCACCTATATCGTGTAGCCATACGTTAGATCACACCCGGCACAGCATATTGCCATGTTATGCTTTGTGATGCTATGTTTGCTTTATATTTATTGTTTCTTCCCCCTCTTCTCTCCGGTAGACCCCCAGACTGATGCCGCTCCTGTGATCGACTACGTCGACGATGACACTTCTTCCTTTACAGCAGAGCTTCCAGACAAGCCCCCCCTTTGATCATCCGGATATCGCCCATTCCATTCTCTCATGCTTGCATTATATTTTTCTACTGTTATTGTTTGCTCCTATTCTGATGCATAGCCTACTTTTGTAACCTGCTCATTGTACTTTACCTGCTTACCCTAAACTGCTTAGTATATGTTGGTTAGTGATCCATCAGTGACCCCCACCTTGTCTCAATTGCCCCGCTTTATGTTCGATGACTCGATCAACATGATCGACATCCAGGCCCCGACACCGCACATCACCCCCTAGTGTACGACTCTGCAGAGTTACTATCGAGTGCCGAGGGTGACACGTCATACATCACTCCTGATGAGATCTCTGTAGTGTAGTTGTTCGGTCGTGGTCATCGAGGGTGATTTCCTCCTTAACCACTTCTGATATGACTCTGTCGTGCAACCCCTCAAGAGTGAACCTCGAGGGTGGTTCCTCTTACGTTCACCTTGATGATTACATCGAGTGGAATCCGTCGAGGGTGGTTCCTCAAGGTTCCCCTTGGTGTTAGACACACAGTTACTATGGTTACTATGACTTTACACTGAACCATGTTACTAAAGACGGGACGGCCCTGAGGGGTACCCGCGTGACCTTATTTGCGAGTGATGTGGAGTCGGGTTAACCTGGAAGGTGCCCGCGAGATTCTTACGAGGTGTGGCCGGGCATTCTTAGCCCTTGCCGCAAGTCCTCAAGACGGGGCGACGGGGTCACATCTTTCGTGAGTCTCTGCTTGTTACCGCGCGTTCCTAATCCACTATGATTTGGATATTTGATCCGAGGGGCCTCTAGCCTGGTAGCACTAACCATCACGTGGGCATTGTATGGGCGTTCTGCATCGTATGCATCAGCCGAAGCTTAATTGATGTCAGCGACTGAGCGGTGCGCGCCGGGTTGGACTGCGTAAGCACCTTCCTTTTTAAGGAGATAGCTAGGTCTGCTCACCGGCCGCGTTTGCAACATGCAGGAGTTCCCGGGGCGATGGCCCATGACCCCTGGGGGCATAGGTTTAGTCCAGCATGCTGACCTCTCTATTAGGCCTGGGTCGGGTTGCAGCGTATTGTTTGGCCGAGGCCGGGCATGACCCAGGAAAGTGTGTCCGGCCGGAGTTAATCGAGTGTGGTGGGTAAGCTGGTGCACCCCTGCAGGGAAGAAAACATCTATCGATAGCCTGTCCTATGGTAACAGACACTTGGAGTTGTATCCCGATTGATACAACTAGAACTGGATACTTGTGATGAGAAATGGATTGTTATGAGAAATGGATAGTATGGCTCTGGGATTGCTTTCTCGCAGGGAGTCGAGAAAGGATCTCTGGCCAAGGTTGATAACACTACTACTACTTTAATTTATGCTACTCTTATCTCTTCTGATGCTACAAGATGCTTGGAGCTGCTTGAAGATGTAGTCTTTAATAGGCTAGGCTTTCCCCTTCTCTTCTGGCATTCTGAAGTTCAGTCCACATATACTACCCATTTCATTGACACCGATGCATATGTAGTGTAAATCCTTGCTTGCGAGTACTTTGGATGAGTGCTCATGGTTGCTTTGCTCCCCCTTTTCCCCCTTTCTTCTTCTTTCCGGTTGACGCAACCAGATGTCGGAGCCCAGGAGCCAGACGACACCACCGACTACTACTACTACCATGATGGTGCTTACTACTACATGGAGGCCACCGCCGACTGGGAGTAGTTTGGATGCTCCCAGGCAGGAGGCGTTGCCTTTTCGATCGATGTTTCTTTTGTGCTAGCCTTCTTAAGGCAAACTTGTCTAACTTATGTCTGTACTCAGATAATGTTGCTTCCGCTGACTCTCGTGTACTCGAGCCCTCAAGGCCCCTGGCTTGTAATATAAAGCTTGTATTATTTTAATTTGTTTCTAGACTTGTGTTGTGATATCTTCCCGTGAGTCCTTGATCTTGATCGTACACATTTGTGTGTATGATTAGTGTACGATTGAGTCGAGGGCGTCCCACTGCTCATGTAATGTTTGAGAGTTTAAAACTAATGCATAAAAACTGGGTAAAAGGGATATGATCAAAGTGTTACTTGCCTTGTTGACGATCGAAAAACCCTAGAGATTCGTAGTAGCAAGCCTCGCACTCTGGAAACTTTATTGTGAACAAACAATAGCATAGATAAGCACGCAAGCATAAGATGCAAAGGTAAAACCAAAATAAAAGATCAAAATGGAAAGTTCAAGCGAAGTGCTTCGATTTGCAAAAACAATCACTTGAATCAGAGTTACGAAACTCAAACTATGATCAAAAGAAGTACAAATTCAAATCTACTTGAAACCAAATTTTAAATTTTCAAAATCATGTTCAAGTTGTTTATCTGGACAGAGGGGAACAAGACAAAGATTTTGGCGTTGGTTTCACTGAATTTGGATAAACGAGCAAAAAGTAGTGTGGGTTTGAAGAGCAGGGACTAAACTATAAGAAAAATATTTGCGGATAGGTCCCTGTCCGAAAATAAAACTAAAAAGAAAAATCTAATGAACTAACGTTCGCTAACAGAAACTAACGAATGAATTCGTTTATTAATAGAACGAATCGGGTGAAGGTTCACTAGATAACATAACCTAAATAATAAACCGATCTAATAAAATAAAAACAAACTTAAAAAATGGACGGTTCTATCGGTTTTATACCGGTTCGGGTGAAAAAGACCAACGGCGGCGGCGGCGGTGCTCTGGCGAGGCGGTGCGGCAGCGGGGCGGCGTGCGGTGGCGTCGGCAACAGCGGGAGGCGGCGCGGGCGGCGGTGAAGCGGGGTGGCGGCGGTGTGGTGCAGCGTGAAGCGGCGGCGTTGGCAGCGGTGGCTACGGGCGGCGGCTTGGGCCGCTTGAGGAGTAGAGGGGGTGGCGCTATATAAAGGGGGCCGAGGCCGGCTTGGGCAAGGGGCCACGGCGGCGGGCGGAGTCCGACCTGGAGTCCTAGCCGGAGTCTGGCGTGGGCACGGCGGCGATGCGAGGAAGGTGGTGGCGGCGGCTAGGCCTTGGCTGGCTTGGCTGGGCCGGCCTAGTCAGCGCCCGGATTTTTTTTAAATAATAATTTTGCCGCAAAGGAAAAAAGTCCAAAATAAAATAAATAAAAATCCAATAATCCCAAACATAATTTTCACGGTCCTCTCCTAATATTTAGGACAACCTAAACATTTTCGTGGGCTAAAACACAATTTTCAAAATTGCATTTTTTCCCTAATTTAACCGAGTAAAATCTCAAATAAAATTATAATAAATATATATTTTTATTCAAAATTAAATCTCCATTATTTCCCCTATTTTGAAGAAGTCATATTATCTTCTCTCATTATTTTATTTATTTTGAAATAATTGGAAAAATAATTTCAAATAAAAATCACCTTGATCCAATTTACCAATATTTGAAAAATTCAAAAAAGGAATTTTATGAAAATCTCCAACTATCTCACATGGTCCTTGAGTTGCTTAAGGTCTCTAGGATCAAAATGTCCAAATAAACCAAATTCAAAATGCTCAAAATATGGATGCATATGATGACCTAATGATTAACATCCAAGTTGAAAATTGGGATGTTACACTTCATACCTAGTTCAATCTCGTTACCAGCAAGTCTCTTTACTCGTTCCGTAATACATCATCTTGCAACTAACTCATTGGCCACTTTGCTTGCAAGGCTTCTTATGATGTGTATTACCGAGAGGGCCCAGAGATACATCTCCGATACTCAGAGTGACAAATCCTAATCTCGATCTATGCCAACTCAACAAACACCTTCAGAGATACCTATAGAGCATCTTTATGATCACCCAGTTATGGTGTGATGTTTGATAGCACACAAGGTATTCCTCCGGTATCCGGGAGTTGCATAATCTCATAGTCGAAGGAATATGTATTTGACATTAAGAAAGCAATAGCAACAAACTAAACGATCAACATGCTAAGCTGACGGACGGGTCTTGTCCATCACATCATTCTTATAATGATGTGATCCCGTTATCAAATGACAACACATGCCTATGGTTAGGAAACCTTAACCATCTTTGAGCAACAAGCTAGTCTAGTATAGGCTCACTAGAGACACGGTATTTGTTTATGTATTCACACATGTATTTAAGTTTCTGATCAATACAGTTCTAGCATGAATAATACACCTTTATCATGAATAAGGAAATATAAAATAAATACTTTATTATTGCCTCTAGGGCATATTTCCTTCAAAGACCGACAAACAATTGGCGGATACCTTCACTAAATCTCTTGATGAGAAGATATTTTGACACTTGAGAAGTGAGCTGAATTTCATTGATGCCTCCAACGTGAACTAGAAACTCACTTGGATGCATGCAATGGCATGAGCTTTCATGACTAATCCTTGATAATTCTCTTATGATGATCATTTCATATCTTGGATACATTGCTCCCTTGTACTTCATCTAACCCCTTGTAGGTACCTGGATATTATGTCATTCCATAAGTTTGCTCTCAAACTCCCATTTAGAGTAAACAAAGTTGGACCAAGTATCTAGACCTTTGGTGTGCCCAAGGAACAAAACAACTCAAACGTATCATTTGACAACATATGACTCTATGTTTCACTCTTGTCAATTTGGATACATATGTTGTTCCTCGCAAAAATAACCAATGTAGGAAAATGAACTACAAATGAAAGGATTGCTCCCAACTTCATTCCATGAGCATCCACCTCAAGTTCAACTAAATGATGGACATCAATACCAAAACCCAATGTAAGCCCTCACATCTTAGAGAAGCTTTACTCAAAGACATGAGCCAAAGCAACTCAACAAGATGTGAATACATTGAAATTATTAAACGAAAAATGCTAACCCCAGTTTGAGCTTAACGATGAGTATGGCCTATGATCAAGTGTCCTCACTTGAATCCTAAGTCAATAGACTCTAACATAGGTGACCTAGTCACCGACCCCCTTCTAGATGAAGTTCCTCGTATCTTTCTTAGTTTCCTTCTCTTGTTTCATTTGGGTGTTTGGTTTCCCTTTTCGAAAAAACATCATCTAGACGCTTTTCACTTTCTTTCTTCTGCTAGTTTTTCTTCTAGTCAATACCTTGCATATCCTATTCAAATTCCTTGAAAATCTTTGTGAGAGCCCATTATCTAGTGAGCTGAGTTGACAAATTTTTCTTTCTGCATTGAAATCGGCCCCATCGACTTGAAAGACATCGGATACACCAAAATGCAGTTATCACTACACATCTGTTCATTGGTACAACTGAAGCGGACAAATTTGGACCCATCGATGTGATCGTTCTGTAATGTACCTATCTCGGAGTCATCGATCAATACATCTCGGAGTCACTGATTTCACTGCCAAAAGAATCTTTTCTCAAGATTATCCTTATTTCTTTCCAGTTCCACTCAATGATTTTTTCCCTCTGTCTGCATCTAAAATTACATCATGCGTAGTTGTTCCTCTCCACGACCACACCCACTTTGCCAATAATCTTGAAGCTAGACCCTTCTTGGAAATTGGTCTCAAAGGGGGGAGAGATGCACATCAAAGCTTATTACAATCTCTTCTATATCAAAAGGAATACCCTAAGGGAGAGAGATGCATTTTATAAGAGGGGAGAATTCTACATGTTTCTAAGAGGGGAGAAACATGTTTTTGTTGCTCTAATTTTGAGTGTTGCTGTAAGTGCATCTAGTGCCACCCCTAGTTGGTTTTGGAGTATTGACGACAAACCTAGTTGAGGGACTAATGTGTTTGTGAGAATTGCAGGAAAACACAGGTAGAAGTCCCTCATTGATTCGATTTTACTACCAGAGATGACCCCTAAAATGTATGAAGACATTGAAGACAAAGGTGGTATATGAAGATATTCACATTGAAGACTATGACAAAAGAAGACACGTTATGAAGCTTATGGAGCTCGAAGACTTAGATCTTTTGTAGTTCTTTTTCTTTTGTGTTGAGTCATAGGAACCACCGTACTGTTAAGTGGGGTCCAGGAGAACCAGTCAGAATGACTGAAGTGATGCCTAAATAAAAAACCTATGTCTTCGAGCGAAGACAATGAGAGCGAGTCTTGTCCAGAGCCGGACAAGTCAGCTTTGCTTGTAGCCCAAGTAAAGTTGCCATGAGAGTTTGAAATCTGACCGTTGAGACACGTGTCAGTTCCTTAGTGACCCAGGGTCATTTCGGACAAATCAGGTCGGGTTGCCAAGTGGCTATAAATAGCCCACCCCCACAACCATAAACGGTTGGCTGCTCAGATTTCAATGCACGGCTTTTGTTGTTTGAGAGCAACCCACCTCGAAGCCTTTGAGAGAAAATTTCGAGTGAGGAGAAAATCCCTAACCACCCAGAGCCAGAGTAAATTGGGCATCACTTAAGTCTTCTTGTCTGTGATCTGAAGACTTATTACACTTGAGGACTGTGAATCCTCCAGACGGTTAGGCGTCGCGTTCAGAGCATCCAAGAGACATTGTGGATTGCCAGTGAACGAAGTTTGTGAAGGTTTGGGAGTCTACCTTGAAGACTTACCAGAGTGATTGGGCGAGGACTAAGTGACCTTAGCTCAAGGAGAATACGGTGAGGACTTGGTGTCCTGAACTGTGTGCTGGGTGTCCGGGACTGTGTGTCCTAAGGTTTAAATACCTAGCCGCTCCAACCAGACGTACAGTTGTCACAGCAACTGGAACTGGTCCAACATATCATTGTCTTCAATGAGTCACTGGTTTCATCTTCACTTCCTTTTCTTATTGTTACTCATTGTGAAGCCATTGCATGCTTGCTTTATCTTTTGTCTTCACAACGTGAATGTATGATCTGTTTGGCTTCATAACTTCTTCCTACCTGATCCTTATTACACTGAAGCTGTTTGTCATTGTGCTTTCACTCTATTGAATACATGACCATGGCTGGCCTAGTGTAATCTAACTTCCGCTGCATAGTAATAGGCATAATCTTCGCTGTTTGTCTTCATAACTCTCACATTTTCAAGACTTTCATAAAAATCGCCTATTCACCCCCCCTCTAGTCGATATAACGCACTTTCAATTGGTATCAGAGCAAGGTGCTCCCTTGCTCTGTGTGATTCGGTTTAACCACCTAGAGTTTTAGCTATGCCGACTGCAGGGATAGTCAAAGTCTCCGCTGCTTGCCCCGTCTTCGATGGAACTGAATATCCCTACTGGAAGAATAAGATGCGCATGCATCTTGAAGCTATTGACGTCGACCTATGGTATGTCGTCGAGAACGGCATTCCCAAGGCTGGAGAAGGTGTCACTCCTGCTATGTCAAGAAGTTCACTCAACTGGACTCTACTGCCAAAAATATCATCTGTGGTCATCTGACAAAAGGACAGTATGGCCGTGTGAGTGCCTTGAAGACATCCAAGCTGGTCTGGGACTGGCTCTCCAAGGTCAATGAAGGCATCTCAACCCAGAGAGATCAAAGAATCAGTGTTATTCGCAACCTCTTCAACCGCTTCAAGCGAAATGACAATGAGAATGTCCAGCACACATTTGACCAGCTCACTGACATCACAAATGAGCTTCAAGCCCTCGGCGCCACTGAGATCACCAAACATGAAATCATCAAGATGCTGCTGAGATCACTTGATAGTTTGTTTGACATCCTGGCCCTGATGATTCAAGAACGTCCTGATTTCAAGACACTCGATCCGTCTGACATACTTGAGAGGCTCAACACACATGAGTTTCAGCTTTCTGAGAAAAGAGATATCTACGGTCCAAACTATGGGCGAACTCGTGCCTTGAAGGCAAAAGCTGTTTCCTCATCTGAAGAAGAATCTGACTGCAGTTCTGATGATCCTAAAGACATTGGAAGAGAACTTGCAATGCTAGTGAAGAAGTTCCAAAAATTCACCAAGAAGAAAGGCTTCAGAAAATCTTCACGATCAAGCTCAAGGAATGATGAAGCTTCTGCTCATGACTACAAGAAGAAAACATGTCACAAGTGCAAGAAAACTGGACGCTTCATCTCTGAGTGTCCACAGTGGGACAATGAGAACAGAAGGAAGAAGAAGAGCAAGGAATATGATTCTGACGACAAGAAGAAGAAGAAATACTCAAAGTCTTCTTCCAAGTCTTCCTCAAAGTCTTCATCACACAAGAAGAGCTCATCTGGCAAGGCACGTGCATTTGTTGGCAAGGAGATGGATTCAGAGGAGGAGTCCGCATCTGAGGAGGCAGAGGTGGAGTCTGAGGAGGAGTCTGATTCTGGCATTGCGAGTCTGTCTACAGCATACGTCGCCAAGTCCATCTTCAACACTGAATACAATGACTGCATCACCGACACCGACGCAAATGACAAGAACGACTCCACTCCTACCTACTGCTTCATGGCACACGGTGCCAAGGTAAACACACGCACTACTCGCTATCAAACATCTAGTGATGATGACTCTGACTGTGATTCAAAACCCAGCTACAAAACACTTGCTAAAATTGCAACTGAACAACAGAAAGCTATGGAACATATTCAAAAACTGTTAGACAGAAGCGATGATCTGTTGGGTGCTGAAATGACTCGATCTGAATCCTTAATTGAAGACATAAAAAACCTTCATGTTAAGTATCAGGAACTTGAAGATCGTCTTGATACTCTCTCAACAACTCATGAAAAGCTTTCCTATGATTATCTTCAAAGGAAGCAAGAACTTGAGAAATTGAGAGCGGCTCATGAAGATCTTCAAAAGGAAAACGAGTCACTTCGCGCCGAACAGATTAGTCCCGCTCAGGAAGGATTTGAACCACCATGTCTTAAATGCATTGAGCGTGATAATGCTACTTCTGTTGCTGAATGTTCCACTTCTGTTGCTGAATGTTCCACTGCTACTGCTGTTGCAATATCTTCAACTATTGATGTGGTAACTAACCCCTCTGCTGAGGATACCACTGCTATTGCTGATGAGAATGCTAGGTTGAAGACATTGCTTGAAACAGGGATGTACAAAAGTCTTAAAGGACATCAGACATTATGTGATGTCCTCAAGAAGCAGATTCTGAACCGAAACCCTAGGAAAGAGGGTGTTGGGTTCGTGAGGAAAATAAATGCAGATGGCTCTTACTAGAAACCTGAGCAGTACCCAAAAACCACATGGGTTGCTGCAAAGGAACTTTCAGCAGATCCATCCAATTGATCTGGCTTCACTTGTGCTAACCCCATTATCATTGATGAATCCTTTGATGCAAACTATAAACTGTTTAAGAATCAGAATGGTGAAGTGTTTGCCAGGTACATTGGTACTAACTGCAGAAATGGACCGCCTATGAAGAAGATCTGGGTTCCGAAAAAGTGTCTGGAAAATCTTCCTGTGAATGTCTTCATGACACCTCACTTGAAGAAGACAAACCTCAGACCAAAGGCTTCATACGGTCCAATGGCTTCATACAAACAAAGGACTCACCTGAGTCACACTAACGCAAATGTTTTGCAGGGAAACCATACTCAGGCATATGAATATGAGAGCGGTTCATCGAACCGTCATGTTCATATGACCAAAAATTATTCTGCTTATTCCTATGAGTATTATTGTCCACCTGCTAGACTGTTTGCTAAGGCTTCAAAGCCAAAATTCTCAGATGCTGCACTTAGACTTATTGCTTCTAAGCCACCCTTGAAGATGTGGGTGCTTCAGAAAGCTTAACTCTCTTTTGCAGGGAAAGGTCTCCAGCAGAAAAACAAAATCTTCTGACGCTATTGCTGGGGACCTTAAAAAATCTTGTAGGGCGCAAGATAAAATGCCCGAATGGCATCATTATGTACCTCGTTCCTGAATCGCATGCTACTCTCCTATTAGTCCTAATCTGGATCTAAGTTTTCATAACCCACTAGTTTGTCAAATGTTTTTGCTTCACAATTCTCTTCGTGAAGCCTATCCCCCTAACTGCACTGTAGGGTACGACACCAGCGACTTCAAAGTCTTCAGAATGGATTATTGACAGTGGGTGTACAAATCACATGGCTGGCAAAAGAAGCCTCCTTATGGACTCAACCTTACGTCCATCCGACAAGAGCCACATCACATTTGCTGACACTGGTAAAAGTAAGGTATTGGGTCTAGGTAGAGTTGCAATCTCAAAGGATCAACACATGGATAAAGTCATGCTTGTTGAATCCCTTGGCTTCAACTTAATGTCTGTCTCAATGCTTTGCGATTTGAACATGATCGTAATGTTTGGAAAATATCGTTGCCTAGTACTAATGGAATCTGACAAGTCTCTAGTGTTTGAAGGGTATAGAAAAGATGATTTGTATGTGGTAGATTTCTCAGCAGGACCACAACTTGCAGTATGTCTTCTTGCGAAAGCTTCAGAATGCTGGCTTTGGCATCGGAGGCTTGGGCATGCTGGCATGAGGAACCTCCACACTCTTGCGAAGAAGAAGCATGTCATAGGCATCGAGGGAGTCAAGTTCAAGAAAGATCACTTATGCGGTGCCTGTGAAGCAGGGAAGATGACAAGGGCAAAACATCCTTCGAAGACAATCATGACTACTACACAACCCTTCGAATTGCTCCACATGGATCTTTTCGGTCCTACTCACTACTCAACTTTTACTACTTCTGCTTGCCTCTATGGCTTCGTCATCGTTGATGATTACTCTAGATATACATGGGCGCACATAATCCTTTACAAGACTGAAGTGCAGGATGTCTTCAGACGCTTCGCCAATTGAGCTATGAACAATTTTGGCGCCAAGATAAAGCACATCAGAAGTGACAATGGCACTGAATTCAAGAACACTGGCCTTGATACATATCTTGATACCTTGGGCATCACACATGAATTCTCAGCTCCGTACACGCCACAGCAGAATGGCATCGTCGAACGCAAGAACAGAACACTCATTGAGATGGCCAGAACTATGCTAGATGAATACAAGACTCCAAGAAAATTCTGGACTGAAGCCATTGACACTGCATGCCATACAATCAATCGTGTTTATCTTCACAAGCTTCTGAACAAGACATCTTATGAACTCCTAACTGGCAAGAAGCCAAATGTCAGTTACTTCAGAGTATTTGGGGCAAGATGCTGGATCAAGGACCCACACCACACCTCAAAGTTTGCACCAAAAGCACATGAGGGCTTTATGCTTGGATATGGAAAGGATTCGCACTCCTACAGAGTCTTCAATCTCTTTCATTACAAAGTGGTTGAAACAGTGGATGTGCGGTTCGATGAGACAAATGGTTCACAAAGAGAGCAACTGCCAAATGTGCTAGATGAAGTTCCAGCTGATGAATCAATCAAGCTTATGGGAACTGGAGAGATTATACCTTCTGAAGCTCATCCTGAAGAAGAACTTATCATCTCAGCACCTGATCAACATGAAGACAATGCTCGGCCTGAAGACATTCCTCCCAACACCAACACAGATCAGCAAGAGCAAAGTCTTCGCCCTGTACATCCTCGCGTTGCCAATGAAGTGCAAATTGACAGAATAATTGACAGCATCAATGCACCTGGTCCACTCACTCGTTCAAGGGCAACTCAGCTAGCAAATTTCTGTGGGCACTTCGCATTCGTCTCAATATTAGAACCCAAGAAAGTTGAAGAAGCCTTCATGGAAACTGAATGGATTCAAGCTATGCAAGAAGAGCTTCAACAGTTTGAGCTGAATAATGTATGGGAACTGGTTAAGCGTCCTGATCCACAGAAGCACAACATAATAGGCACCAAATGGATATACCGCAACAAACAAGATGAGCATGGTCAAGTTGTCAGAAACAAAGCTCGTCTCGTTGCTCAAGGATATACTCAAGTGGAGGGCATTGACTTTGATGAAACATTTGCTCCTGTGGCTAGGCTTGAAGCCATATGCATACTGCTGGCATATGCAAATCATCATAACATACTTCTATATCAAATGGATGTGAAAAGTGCCTTTCTCAATGGCAAGATTGAAGAAGAAGTGTATGTTGCACAACCACCTGGCTTTGAAAATCCAAAACATCCTGACATGGTATACAAGCTCAACAAGGCTCTGTATGGCCTCAAACAAGCCCCTAGGGCCTGGTATGACACACTCGAATACTTCCTGAAGAGCAAAGGCTTCATACCTGGTTCCCTGATTCCCACTCTTTTCACGAAGACATATGATGGTGAACTGTTTGTGTGCCAAATATATGTGGATGACATCATCTTCGGCTGCACCAATCAGAAATACAGTGAAGAGTTTGGATATATGATGCAAGAGCAATATCAGATGTCCATGATGGGGGAGCTGAAGTTCTTCCTTGGTCTTCAAATACGACAACAACACAATGGCATCTTCATATCTCAAGAGAAGTATCTCAAAGATTGCCTGAAGAAGTTTGGTATGCAAGACTGCAAAGGCTTCACAACACCAATGCCAGCCAAACATCATCTAGGTCCTGACGACAATGGTAAAGAGTTTGATCAAAAGGTATACCGCTCCATGATTGGTTCTTTGCTTTATTTATGTGCATCTAGGCCAGATATTATGCTTAGTGTTTGCATGTGTGCTCGATTTCAAGCGGCACCAAAGGAGTCGCATCACTTAGCTGTGAAGCGAATTCTTCGATATTTGGCTCACACCCCAACTCTAGGATTATGGTATCCAAAGGGCTCAGAGTTTGATTTGGTTAGATTTTCGGATGCTGATTATGCTGGTGACGAAGTTGATCGCAAGTCCACATCAGGCACATGTCACTTTCTAGGACGATCACTTGTATGTTGGTCTTCAAAGAAGCAGAACTGTGTATCTCTCTCCACTGCTGAATCTGAATACATTGCTACTAGATCTTGCTGCGCTCAGCTTCTGTGGATGAAGAAAACACTCAAGGACTATGGCATTCATCTGAAGCAAGTGCCACTTTACTGCGATAACGAAAGCGCCATCAAGATTGCCAGCAACCCAGTTCAGCACTCGAAGACAAAGCACATTGAAATTCGTCATCACTTTCTCAGAGATCATGTTGTGGAGGAAGACATTGATATCATACACGTCAACACTGAAGAACAATTGGCAGATATCTTCACCAAGCCCTTGGATGAGAAGAGATTTTGCAAGTTACGGTGTGAGCTAAATATCTTGGAATCCTCAAATGTCCTGTGATCAGGCACACATTCTAACACTTATGTATATTGATGACTTAGATGTGCAACACACAAAGTGAAGTATATCTTCAATCAATGAAGACATACATTCTAAGTGTGAATACATTAATGTGGAATTTGACTTCGGAGCGCCACGATAATTGTGCGACGTGTCTGGGTCTAATACTTCCTATACGGTGGGTAACGCCACCACCAAACGTCCCATTTTGAAGAGTTTCACTCATGGCGTTACCTTGCAATATCGTCACATTTGGTTTGGCTTCGAACTCAACATGTCTTCATGATTATCTTCACTATGTTGATTATATAGATGTATATACTAGTGTTCTGTCCTCTACAGCATTCACTTATAGCTATGTCTTCTTGGTTGAATCTTTTGAACTAAGTGAATGTGATCGGACCCTAATCTCTCTATGCTTTCTATCTCAAATTCTATCTCTCCAAGTCATATGCATTCTATTGAAACTATCGAATGTCTTCACTGCGTCCTAGTCAGCAGAAGACATAGAGACAACCATAAAGTCCGTCTTCAATGCTCATTCCTCCACATAAAATCCGGAGAAGCAGGAACGACCGCCCGACAATCCAGGCGTGCGTGGGACGTGGAACAGACCCAAAACTTCCGCAAACTGGCCACGCGTTCCTCATATGCGAACCGCCAGGGGCACCTGTGTAATAGCACAGTGCCACCCCTGAGCCTATAAATTCACACTTACCGCGGTCACTATCTCCTTCTTCCACCCTCGCACGAACCCTAGCGCCACCGCTAGCACTCGACGACGCCGGCAACGAAGCGCTTCGCTGCGGCGACTTCTCCGACGCCGTCTTCACGCCGATCACGGACATCGTCCTCTCCGCAGTCGCCATAGGTGTTTTCTGTCGCCAAGTTAGGGCATGGAGGACTGAACTGCTCGGCATCATCTCCCATTTCCGTCTAGCAGTTCCAAGTGTGGTAAATAAAACTTCTTTTTACAGCCCCTTTTGATCTCCTGGTTCTGTCACTTTCTACCATAAGAAGTTTATCTTCACACAAGTTAGATCTCTCAATCTGCATCTCATAACATGCCTAGTATATTCACTTGTGCTTCATGAAGTAGTTAGATTCCTCACTTGTACTGATTTGTGGGTTCGTACAAATCTGGAACCAACTTCTTATCTATGAGTGAATGTCTTCGCACGATGAGGTCAATGTCTTCTAAACTGATTAATCTTCAAAAACTTCTGAGAATGCATATGACCTCTTCCCCTTCCCTCGCACCTTAATGTTGTCACAGGTACATGTCCGTGGGAGAATCCTTCGGTTCTCATAGTCTGCATTCATTTGCAGAATTCCTACAGCATCACATAAACTCTCCTGAAGCCAGTTCCTGTTGGTCCAGCAAAAGAAAGCCTTTGAAGCCTTTGAAAGCTTTGAAGCCTTTCAAGTTAAAGTTTATGGCTTTAGAAGCAGCAGCAAGGAAGGGGGGCAGACAGACACGTGAAGGAACTTCCAAAGATCTGCCTGAAGACTTGGCAGAAATGTACAAAACAGATCCAGAAGAAAGTTATGGGCAGCGCAAGACCCGAATCCAATGGATTCGACGCTATTGGGCAGAACAGTGGTTCAAATACCGCTTCGTCACTCAGGAGCATGATGAGAAATGTGCCATCAAGAAGCCATGGGGGGACATCTTATACAAGAATCTCGTACCCAAGACCAGAGATGAAGCCATTGCTCAAGGCTTCTACCCATGCATGGTCCGAGGACCACAACCTGATGACGCGCATCCGTCGTCACTCCTATGGTGTCGTGACAACAATCTCTTCAAGCGCAACTTTCAGTTTGCCCAACAGTCAGCGAAGCTAAACAAGAAGAAATTTGGGTTAGACTTCATCCCTGGTCCCTCCGCACCAAGGGCAGATGGCACACGCGACGCAGAACCCAATGTCATCGGTCCGTTTGCCAATCTTGAGGGCCTGATCACCCACATCTTAGTCCAAGGGACTGCCGTGAATGACCCTCCAGCTGACTCTGACTCTGATGAAGCCCCTGCTGTGCCGAAGCCAAAGCAGACAAAGAAGCCAAAAGCTTCAAAGCCAGCCCCTGCCTCAAAAATCTCAAGGGCGAAGCCATTGAAAACTGCACCTCCTGAAGTCAGTGTGCAGTCTGAAGACGTATCCCGCGTCTCCAAGCCCCAGCAACAAACCGGCAAAGAGCTCACTGCTGCTGCCATTCTGCGCAGCGAAGCCATTGATCTATCTAGCGATGAAGATCTTGGAGATGACGCTCTAGAGCAGCTTATCAAAAGCAAAGAAGAAGCTGAAATCTTCAACAATTTGCCTCTCTTTGATGTTGCCATCATCCACAACTTCATCGATGAATGGTTTGCCTCCCCAGACATAAGCTTCGAAGATCTGCAGCTGCCTGTCGGCCTCAGCGTCGCCTTCCAAGGCGCAATTGCTTCAAAACTTGCCATTGCTCAGCGCATAGTTGAGCTGAAGCAGAAAATTGATCATGAAAAGGCTCAGTTCAAGAAACACATGGCCAGGCTCAGCGTGCAGGAAGTGAAGAGCTTCAAAACCCTGTTGCATGAGCTCAAGGAAAATTTCCTAAAGAAGCATGCTGAAGCTCAGGGCTCGCGTGAGCGGATGAAGTCACTGGCAGAACGATGTGTGCAGGCCTACAATGAGGCCGAGAAGCGCAAGGCACTTGGGCGTCCTGGCATCGACCCCAAGATGGCCGTGAAGAAGAAGAAGCAGCCTACTATGAATGAACCAGAGGCACCAAGACAAGAAGCTATTCCGATTGTCTTCCCAACCGCCATGACTGGCTCGAAGCCAAAGAGCCGGTCAACCGCTTTAGAGCTTAAGAAGACACGGAATGCAGAGGCTGAAGCTAGGAAGAGGAAACACTCTGAAGCCTATCCTTCTGACCCCACCAAGAAGAAGCACAAGATCAAGAAAGCTCGGGATGCTCCCACAGAGCCCTTGATGGTTGAACCCCTCTCTGTCATTCACCCCAACGCAGAACGTCAGCTGACAGTTCATGAGCCTGCTCCCACAGAGGCTCCTGAAGTTGAAGACATTGGTCACCAGGACAATGTACAAGATGGTGCAGCCCTTCCTCAGCTTGAAACAAGCGAACTCATCAGCATTGGTCGTCCTCTGACGCCAATGGCACAAGATGAGTCATGGGCGGATCGCCCTCAGGAGGAAGAAGACTTTGAGACCCAGCCCACTCCAACCCCACATGCGTCGGCTGTGTTCCGTAGGCTTCGCAAAGGTCCAAGGCCTCAAGTCCATACTGAAGAAATTCCGGCTGCATCAGCCGAAGACAATGAAGAAGCACCACCAGAACCTACTCCCCCGCTAGATCAAGATGCAGTTCTCCAGGAGAACGTGCCTGAGGTTGTCCCTCCAACTACACAAGCGGAGGAAGAAAATGTTGAGGCTGCCACCACAAACACTGAAGCCAATGTGGAGCCCGCCCCACCAAATGCTTCAGCAGACAGCGAAGCTACTGAGCCAGACACTTCTGTTCCTGAGTCTGCTGCAGGTCCTCAATTTGATTACCATGTTGAGCACGGGCCTCATGTTCAGAAGCCAGTCCCAAGGCTGCCAAGGTTCCCAGGTCCTGCATCAGCACCTGGTTCCTTTGATATTAATAGCTTCAAGGCAGACAATACATTTTTTCACAGCTCCAAGAACCCCTATTCAAGGGAAAGGATTATATCAGATAGGTTCTGGAGCTATCCTCAGCGCAGCTACTACTCAAGCATCCTATACAACCAACGTCGCATCTTCCCGCACAAGCGCCTTGAGATTGAAGCCATTGCTGGTCTGCCATGTCCTGAGGAAGCCCTGGATTGCTTCAAGCAAGTGGGTCTACTGCCGTTTGTCATTGATGAAGAGCACTGGAATGAAGAGCTTCTGCTTCAGTTCTATGCCACCCTCCATATAAAAGGATACAACAGAGATCCGAAGACTTGGGTCCTGGAGTGGATGACCGGCAATGTCCATCATGAAGCTAATGCATTTGATATCATTGAGCTCACCGGCCTGCCCACTCCTGGCGAATTCTTCGAGGAAGGCTGTCAACTACATTCTGAAGCTATTGAGAGCATATTCCAGAGGCCTGAACCAAATATGAGTCAGATGCTCTCAATGATGAAGCCATTGCCTCAGGATGCACCCTATCCAACTGAGTTCTTCGTTGAAGACCTTGAGTAACTGCCCAGGACCATATATCACATCATCCGGTGGACTCTCTGACCCATTAAGGGACACTCTCCACATGCCAAGATTGAGGGTGCAATGAAGACTCTCCTATTCTATATCCTGCATGGCAAATGCTTCAACGCACAGGATCTCTTCATACGCCAACTTGCAGCGTCAGGCTCGGAATTATTTGGTTTGAACTTCTATGCTCCTTGGGTGATGAGCCTGATCAAACTGCACTCTATGATCTCGTATCAGCCCTCAGCCCGAAACCATCGGATCTTCCTGCCAGATGTGGATACCTCTGCTGAAGCCATATATCCCGAACCTGCCAAGCAACCGATAAGTCTTCAGAATGCAGAACACCAGAGCTTCACGCAGAACGTTGAAGGTGTTGAAGCCATATCCAGGGTGTATCCATTGGCTGGCACTACACATGCACCACGCCCAACATCTACTGAAGCCACAGACAGCACAAATGCTCAAAGACCCAAGAAGCACGCTCGTGCCCTCACTGACCAAGAGCTTCTTGTGGCCCTTCACCAAAAGCAAGATAGGCATCACGACTGGCTAAAGCGTCAGATGAAAAGCCTCTTGGTGGATGTCAATCGTCTTTGAAACCTTGCCACCAAGAATGCCTTCGTTACACATGAGACTTGCCGTCGTACATGGAAAGGGCTCTCAATGATATGCACTGAAGCTGAACTTGAAGAGGATGGCTTCACTGAGCGCTTCAAGTTTGACACCACAACTCCCAGAAGGGCTGTGATGCGCAACACACCATCACTTGAAGACTCTGAGTTTTCTTCATCTGCTGCCACAGTTACTGCAAGGATCATTGATGAAGACGACGATGCTACATCACCGCCACCTGCTTCAGCACCTCCAAGCTCCTCTGCACCGCCAAACACCTCCAACGACCCTGCTGCTCCTGGAAACGAGTAGACACTCTATGTCTTCGAACCTTTTTAGTCCTTGCTGACAAAAGGGGGAGAAGCATATGAGTTGATAGTCTTCAAGCAGGTCCATATGGGCGGATGCTATATTTTTGCTACATTTTGCTTCGTGCTTACAACTCTCGTTTTTGCTTCATTTGGTTCTTTGAGTTGTAACACTAAGACTCGATGGTCGTTTGCCACCCTGTTTGCGAAGATAAATTCTGCATGTGCAACGATAAATTCCGCACTTATCTCATTCTGCAGACGTCCATTTTCCATTATGCATGTCATTATCTTCATATACTTTCACATGCGTAGTGGATTGTCATCATAAGCTGAAGTGGATCTCCACAAGTACAACCTGCCATGTGCATTTGCATTCCAAAAGCAAATCAACTTATATGCACATCTTCAGGGGGAGCCCTTGCAACTTATGAAGACAATTCCCTATCCTTTACAAATTTCACACATTATATTCCCCGTTGAAAACTTCAACTAGTTTGTCATCAATCACCAAAAAGGGGGAGATTGTAAGTGCATCTAGTGCCACCCCTAGTTGGTTTTGGAGTATTGACGACAAACCTAGTTGAGGGACTAATGTGTTTGTGAGAATTGCAGGAAAACACAGGTAGAAGTCCCTCATTGATTCGGTTTTACTACCAGAGATGACCCCTAAAATGTATGAAGACATTGAAGACAAAGGTGGTATATGAAGATATTCACATTGAAGACTATGACAAAAGAAGACACGTTATGAAGCTTATGGAGCTCGAAGACTTAGATCTTTCGTAGTTCTTTTTCTATTGTGTTGAGTCATAGGAACCACCGTACTGTTAAGTGGGGTCCAGGAGAACCAGTCAGAATGACTGAAGTGATGCCTAAATAAAAAACCTATGTCTTCGAGCGAAGACAATGAGAGCGAGTCTTGTCCAGAGCCGGACAAGTCAGCTTTGCTTGTAGCCCAAGTAAAGTTGCCATGAGAGTTTGAAATCTGACCGTTGAGACACGTGTCAGTTCCTTAGTGACCCAGGGTCATTTCGGACAAATCAGGTCAGGTTGCCAAGTGGCTATAAAGAGCCCACCCCCACAACCATAAACGGTTGGCTGCTCAGATTTCAGTGCACGACTTTTGTCGTTTGAGAGCAACCCACCTCGAAGCCTTTGAGAGAAAATTTCGAGTGAGGAGAAAATTCCTAACCACCCAGAGCCAGAGTAAATTGGGCATCACTTAAGTCTTCTTGTCTGTGATCTGAAGACTTATTACACTTGAGGACTGTGAATCCTCCAGACGGTTAGGCGTCGCGTTCAGAGCATCCAAGAGACATTGTGGATTGCTAGTGAACGAAGTTTGTGAAGGTTTGCGAGTCTACCTTGAAGACTTACCAGAGTGATTGGGCGAGGACTAAGTGACCTTAGCTCAAGGAGAATACGGTGAGGACTTGGTGTCCTGAACTGTGTGTTCAGGACTGGGTGTCCGGGACTGTGTGTCCTAAGTTTTAAATACCTAGCCACTCCAACCAGACGTACAGTTGTCACAACAACTGGAACTGGTCCAACATATCATTGTCTTCAACGAGTCACTGGTTTCATCTTCACTTCCTTTTCTTACTGTTACTCATTGTGAAGCCATTGCATGCTTGCTTTATCTTTTGTCTTCACAACGTGAATGTATGATCTGTTTGGCTTCATAACTTCTTCCTACCTGATCCTTATTACACTGAAGCTGTTTGTCATTGTGCTTTCACTCTATTGAATACATGACCATGGCTGGCCTAGTGTAATCTAACTTCCGCTGCATAGTAATAGGCATAATCTTCGCTGTTTGTCTTCATAACTCTCACGTTTTGAAGACTTTCATAAAAATCGCCTATTCACCCCCCTCTAGTCAATATAACGCACTTTCAGTTGCTCTGATTTTGGCTCACCCTACCTACTCCCAATATCCAATGATAGATTTAGGGGGGGAGGAAGTTCATGTTAGGGGAGAAAAATCTCTTTTGGAACTCTATTGGAAATCTTATTTGGTCTTTTGGGGACATGGTTGCATCTAAAAGAAGTATTCACCTAGTGATACTCTCTTCTCTACATGTCATCCCAATGTTGGTAGTCTTGATGATCTTGTGTATTTCTCTTGGACAAATATTGTGTTATCTAATCCTGTTTTCTCAAGTGTATTTCTTCAGGAACTTGATGAAGAATTTCAAGGTAAGTATATGCATCATACTCATGTGCATGATGGTCGCTTGCTTGTTGCATATATTGTTTGCAAGAAAGAATCATGTACATGAGGGTACTTCACTTTCATCATGTTGCTCTGATGCATATAGCCAAGATACATGTGACACGTTACAATCCCATCATTATTATACATCTACAGTCTAGAAGCTATCATCATTTAATAGTTGCACACTTGTAGGGGGGCATATGCATGTTAAATGTTCCTTTCAAAGCTTTCATGTTTTTCTATTGATGCATTTTCTACTTGAAGCTTTAATGTATGTTGTCATCAATTACCAAAAAGGGGAGATTGAAAGCACATTTGCTCCCTTCGCGGTTTTGTTAATTAATGTCAACATACATGTTGTTGGACTAACACCTTTATCTAGTATATTTCAGATAAGTACAACAGTGGCATGAAAAGGACATGAGGATGTGGACCCCTTCAAAATCCTAAGGACAAGAATTGGCAAAGCTCCAAGACACTTCATTTTTGGTTAAGTGATCCAAGATCACATGTAGTCCATAGGAAAGCCAATACTATTAAAAGGGGGTAAGGTTTTGATCATGACTCAATTGCTCAAGTGCTTAGAGATATTGCTCCAAAAATCCTAAAATACTTCTTCACATCACATATGTCCAAAACCCTAAAGTGTCATCTCGGTCCCACCAAAATACTCTATCCCGGACTCACCGAGTTGATCACACACACTGCCTAAGCCAAACCCTACCATTTCAGTTTTATCGATATGGATCTCGGTCTCACCGAGATAATGCGACCAAGTTTTTGTGATGAAGTTGCTTCATTTTGGAATTACTGAGATGAAATGAATGGAACTACCAAAACGAGGTCTTGCCCTAGCCATTGCACTTCGGTCGCTCCGAGATGTTCTGATCGGTCTCACCGAAACCTCCAATGTTCGAATCTTTTACACTAGTCGGTCTCACCGAGATTTTGGTACGGTGTCACCGAGTTGGGTCAAAAGCTTGTAAAGGTTGGATTTATGCGTGAAGCCTATATATACCCCTCCACCCCCACTTACTCTCAAAGAGAGCCATCAAAGCGAAACACTACTTCCACTACTCATTTTCTGAGAGAGAACCACCTACTCATATGTTGAGATCAAGCCACTTCATTTCAACCATTTGAACCTTGATTTCTAGCCTTCCCCAAGTTGCTTTACATTCAATCCCCTCTCCTACCAAAGCCAAATATGTGAGAGAGTGATTGAGTGTTGGGGAGGCTATCATTTGAAGTACAAGAGCAAGGAGTTCATCATTAACAACACCATTTATTACCTTTTGGAGAGTGGTATCTCCTAGATTGGTTTGATGTCACTTGGGAGCCTCCAAGATCTTATGGAGTTGAACCAAGAAGTTTGTAAGGACAAGCAGATCGCCTACTTCGTGAAGATCTACCCGAGTGAGGGTAGTCCTTCATGGACGTAATCCATGATGGAATAGACAAGGTTGCTTCTTCGTGGACCCTTCGTGGGTAGAGCCCGCCGTGGACTCATGCTACTTCTTGAGCTTTGATGTTGGCTAGGACTACACCGTTATTTCCCGAAAGAGGAAGGGATGATGCAGCACAGCGACGGTACGTATTTCCCATAGTGATGAAACCAAGGTTATCGAACTAGTAGGAGAACCAAGCAACACAACGTAAACAGCCCCTGCACACAAATAACAATCACTCGCAACCCGGTGTGTTAAAGGGGTTGTCAATCCCTTTCGGGTAATAGCGCCAGAAATTGGTGCATGGACAGGAGAAAGTTGTAATAGATTGAATAAATAGATTGCAAATAAAATAAAGTGCAGCAAAGTATTTTTGTATTTTTGGTTTAATAGATCTGAAAATAAATGGCAAATAAAATAGATCGCGAAGGCAAATAATATGAGAAAGAGAGCCGGAGGCCTTAGGTTTCACTAGTGGCTTCTCTCGAGAAAAATAGCAAATGGTGGGAGAACAAATTACTATTGGAAAAATGATAGAAATTCAAATAATTATGATGATATCCAGGCAATGATCATTATATAGGCATCACGTCCAAGATTAGTAGACCGACTCCTGCCTGCATCTACTACTATTACTCCACACATCAATCGCTATCCAGCATGCATCTAGTGTATTAAGTTCATGGGGAAACAGAGTAATGCAATAAGAAGGATGACATGATGTAGACAAGATCTATCTATGTAGAGATATACCCCATCGTTTTATCCTTAGTAGCAATGATACATACGTGTCGGTTCCCCTTCTCTCACTGGGAGCAACCACCATAAGATCGAATCCACTCCAAAGCACCTCTTCCCATTGCAAGATAAATAGATCAAGCTGGCCAAAAAAAAGAAATATCGGAGAAGAAATACGAGGCTATAAGCAATCATGCATAAAAGAGATCAAAGAAACTCAAATACTTTCATGGATATAAAAAGATAGATCTGATCATAAACTCAAAGTTCATCCGATCCCAACAAACACACCACAAAAAGAGTTACATCATATGGATATCCAAGAGACCGTTGTATTGAGAATCAACTGAGAGAGAGGAAGCCATCTAGCTACTAACTACGGACCCGAAGGTCTACAAAGAACTACTCATGCATCATCGGAGAGGCACCAATGGAGGTGGTGAACCCCATCTAAGATGGTGTCTAGATTGGATCTGGTGGTTCTGGACTCTGCGGCAGCTGGATCAATATTTCGTCGGCTCCCCTAGGGTTTGGGGAATATTGCGGTATTTATAGAGCAAAGAGGTGGTCCGGGGGGCACCCGAGGTGGGCACAACCCACCAGGGCGCGCTTGGGCCTCCTGGCGCGCCCTGGTGGGTTGTGCTCTCCTCGGAGCACCCCCTAGGTGCAGCCAGGGCCCATAGGTGTCTTCTGGTCCATAAAAAATCTCTGTAAAGTTTCGTGGCATTTGGACTCCGTTTGGTATTGATTTTCTATGATGTAAAAAATATGCAAAAAGCCAGCAACTGGCACTTGGCACTATGTCAATAGGTTAGTACCAAAAAATGATATAAAATTATTATAAAACATCCAAGATTGATAATATAACAGAATGGAACAATAAAAAAACTATAGATACGTTGGAGACATATCGGCATCCCCAAGCTTAACTCCTACTCGTCCTTGAGTAGGTGAGTGATAAAAAACAGAATTTTTGATGTGGAATGCTGCCTAACATGTCATATCATATTCTTTTCTTTATAGCATGTACATTAGGACTTTAATGTGATTCAAAGCAATAGTCTAGTTTTGACATGATAACTTAAATACTCAAGCATATCAACAAGCAACCACGTCTTTCAAAATATCAATGCTAAAATAAGTTATCCCTAGCCCATCATGCTCAATCATTGATCCATTCATGAAACACACTCGCATATTAGCTACACTCAATACTCAAGTATGATCATATTACCTCCTAGTTGGTGCTTTTGTAAGAGAAGATGGAGACTCAAATTCAAAATAAAAATTGCATAAAGTAAAAGAATGGCCCTTCACAGAGGGAAGTAGGGATTTGTAGAGGTGCCAGAGCTGAAAACGAAAAATTTAGAGATAAAAACATTTTGGGAGGTGTATCCATCCCACCAACGAAAACGACTTAGAGTTCCCAACACTTTCCATGCTAGATATATCATAGGCGGTTCCCAAACAGAAAATAAAGTTTATTCCTTTTTCCATCATACTTTCACTTTCCATGGCTAATCATATCCACGGGTGCCTTCCATACCAACTAAGGGAGTCCTGGATTAGGGGGTCTCCGGACAGCCGGACTATATCCTTTGGCCGGACTGTTGGACTATGAAGATACGAGATTGAAGACTTCGTCCCCTGTCCGGATGGGACTCTACTTGGCGTGGAAGGCAAGCTAGGCAATACGGATATGTATATCTCCTCCTTTGTAACCGACCTTGTGTAACCCTAGCCTCCTCCAGTGTCTATATAAACGGGAGGGTTTAGTCCGTAGGACAATAGACAATCATACCATAGGCTAACTTCTAGGGTTTAGCCTATTTGATCTCGTGGTAGATCAACTCTTGTAATACTCATATCATCAAGAACAATCAAGCAGGATGTAGGGTATTACCTCCATCAAGAGGGCCCGAACCTGGGTAAACATCATGTCCCCTACCTCCTGTTACCATCCTCCTTAGATGCACAGTTCGGGACCCCCTACCCGAGATCCGTCGGTTTTGACACCGACATTGGTGCTTTCATTGAGAGTTCCACTGTGTTGTCACCATAAGGCTTGATGGCTCCTTCGATCATCGCTAGTGATGCGGTCCAGGGTGAGGCTTTCCTCCTCGGACAGATCTTCGTATTCGGCGGCTTTGCACTGCGGGCCAATTCGCTTGGCCATCTGGAGCAGATCGAAAGCTACGCCCCTGGCCATCAGGTCAGATTTGGAAACTTGAACTACACGGCCGACATCCGCGGAGACTTGATCTTCGATGGGTTCGAGCCCATGCCGGATGCGCCGCACAGTCGCGACGAACAAGACGTAACTCTGCCGTCGGACAGTGTTCGGGAGATCGCATCTGCGGCTACTCCGGCCGTTAATCCGGAGCAAATCGCGCCATCTGAGAGCGGAGGGATAGACCCCGCCATGGAGGCCGCACTCTTAGTGGCGATAGAGCCAGATACTGACTTCACCCCTTTCGAGAGCCGCGTCGCTGAACCACCGGATTTATCCCCGGCCACGGACTCTGAGCCGCCTACATTCGTGCCCGTCGAATCCGAATGGGCGCCGATCATGGAGTTCACCTCCGCGGATATCTTTCAGCACTCACCTTTCAGAGATGTGCTAAATTCATTAAGGTCTCTCTCCCTGTTAGGAGAACCTTGGCCGAACTATGTCCAGCTAGAATGGGATGCGGACGACGAAGAAATTCGCTGCCCACCCACCACCCACTTAGTAGCCACTGTCGACGACTTAACCGACATGCTTGACTTCGACCCCGAAGACATCGATGGTATGGACGACGATGCAGGAGACAAACCGGAACCACCGCCCACAAGGCGCTGGACCGCTACTTCATCACATGACGTATACATGGTGGATCCACCCAGAGAGGGCAATGGCGAAGAGACAGCGGAGGATGCACCCTCCAAGCAACCCAAGCGCCGACGTCAGCGGCACCGCTCTAAGTCCCGCCATAGCAAAAACAGCGATAACAACACAAGAGGAAATAATAGTCCACGCGACTCTAGAAGAAACGACAACTGCACCACCCTGGTGGCAAAACACGATCAAGATGCAAACTGCAAACATAGTACGGATCCGATGTCCGAACACGATGACGCCAAAGATAAGCCTCATCAATCCCCGTCTAGGGAAGAAAACAATCCGGACGAAGATGCATGCATCATCCCGGAAACACACTTGGAGCAAGAGAACCTCCGCAGAAGGCTTATTGCCACAGGGAGGAGCCTGAAGAAACAAAAGCAAAGGCTCAAGGTCGCACAAGATACACTCAACAGTAGATGGAACAAAGTAACAAAGTATGGTGGAAGCTACCATAAAAATAGCTATCCAAAGCGCAAGCTATTACCGGAATTCGAGGATGAGGCCTTAGAGCCCACACAGCCGAAGAATGATATGGCCAACTGGCCGGATCCACCACCTTGTGAGCGCGATAGAGCGGCTAACAAGGTCACGCACAAGTTAACACACAATCTATGTGAGAACTTGCACCAAAAATCCGGTGCGACCAGATCCATCTACGGATCTAGGAAGCACGCTACAGTACACAACCAACGCCGAATACTACAACCGTCCGAACACCATGGCGCATCCCAATACAGGGGTGCCGCACACCCATTATGTTTCACTGATGAGGTGCTGGATCACGAATTCCCAGAGGGATTCAAACCGGTGAACATAGAGGTGTACGACAGAACCACATACCCTGGAGTCTGGATAGAGGACTTCATCCTCCATATTCATATGGCTCATGGAGACGATCTCCATGCCATTAAATACTTGCCCCTCAAGCTTAAAGGGCCAGCTCAGCACTGGCTGAAAAGCCTCCCCGAAAACTCAATTGGAAGTTGGGAGGAGCTCGAGGACACTTTTCAGGCCAATTTTCAAGGGACTGATGTCCGACCTCCGGATGCAGACGATTAAGTCATATAATCCAACCGTCCAGAGAGTCCGCCTGAAAGCTTTGGAACAGGTTCCTCACCAAGAAGAACCAAATTGTCGATTGTCCGGACGCCGAAGCCTTAGTAGCTTTTAAACACAGCGTCCGAGATGAATGGCTCGCCGGACACCTCGGTCAAGAAAAATCAAGAACAATGGCAGCCCCAACAAGCCTCATGACCTGCTTTTGTGCGGGCGAGGACAACTGGTTGGCCAGTAGTAGCACCAGCGACCCAAGCACATCCGAAGTCAGGGATGGCAATGGTAAACCACGACCCAACAAAAACAAGCATCGAAATAAAGAAGGTAGCCCAGATAACACGGCGGTAAACGCCGGATTCAGGGGCTCCCGACCAGGTCAGCGGAAAAAGCCTTTCAAAGGCAGCAAAGAAGGACAATCTGGCCTAAACAAAATTCTTGACAAACTCTGTCAGATTCACGGCACCTCAGACAAACCTGCAAATCATACCCACAGAGAATGTTGGGTCTTCAAGCAGGCCGGTAAGCTAAACGCCGAACACAAAGGGGAAGAGACACCAAGCGAAGATGAGGATGAACCTCGCTAGCAAAACGCCGGAGGACAGAAAAAGTTCCCACCAGAGGTTAAAACAGTAAACATGATCCATGTGACAAAGAGGAGAAACAATCATGCACTCCGATGCACACGCGCCATAGAGCCCGTCACCCCTAGGTTCAACCCCTGGTTGGCCTGCCCGATCACTTTTGATCGTAGGGATCACTGTAAGTGCATCTAGTGCCACCCCTAGTTGGTTTTGGAGTATTGACGACAAACCTAGTTGAGGGACTAATGTGTTTGTGAGAATTGCAAGATAACATAGGTAGAAGTCCCTCATTGATTCGGTTTTACTACCAGAGATGACCCCTAAAAATGTATGAAGACATTGAAGTCAAAGGTGGTATATGAAGATATTCACATTGAAGACTATGACAAGAGAAGACACTATATGAAGCCTATGGAGCTCGAAGACTTAGATCTTTCGTAGTTCTTTTTCTTTTGTGTTGAGTCATAGGAACCACCGTACTGTTAAGTGGGGTCCAAGAGAACCAGTCAGAATGACTGAAGTGATGCCTAAACCAAAAACCTATGTCTTCGAGTGAAGACTATGAGAGCGAATCTTGTCTAGAGTCGGACAAGTCAGCTTTGCTTGTAGCCCAAGTAAAGTTGCCGTGTGAGTTTGAAATCTGACCGTTGGAACACGTGTTAGTTCCTTAGTGATCCAGGGTCATTTCGGACAAATCAGGTCGGGTTGCCAAGTGGCTATAAATAGCCCACCCCCTACAACCATAAACGGTTGGCTGCTCAGATTGAAAGTACGACTTTTGTCGTTTGAGAGCAACCCACCTCGAAGCCTTTGAGAGAGAATTCCTTGCGAGGATAAAGCCCTAACCACCAGAGCCAAAGAGAATTGGGCATCACTTAAGTCTTCTTGTCTGTGTGATCTGAAGACTTATTACACTTGAGGACTGTGCATCCTCCTGTCGGTTAGGTGTCGCGTTCTGAGCATCCAAGAGACATTGTGGATTGCCGGTGAACGAAGTCTGTGAAGGTTTGGGAGTCAACCTTGAAGACTTACCAGAGTGATTGGGCGAGGTCTATGTGACCTTAGCTCAAGGAGAATATGGTGAGGACTGGGTGTCCTGAGCTGCGTGTTCAGGACTGGGTGTCCGGGACTGGGTGTCCTAAGGTTTAAATACCTAGCCGCTCCAACCAGACGTACAGTTGTCACATCAACTGGAACTGGTTCATCAAATCATTGTCTTCAACGAGTCACTGGTTTCATCTTCACTTCACTTTACTTACTGTTACTCCTTGTGAAGTCATTGTATGTTTGCACTATCATTTGTCTTCACTGAGTGACTGCGTGTTCTATTTGGCTTCACAATATCTTCCTCCCTGATCCTTACTCCCTAGCTACTATTAGTCTTTGTGCTTTCACTTCATTGAATACTTGACTATGGTTTGCCTAGTGTAGTCTACCTTCCGCTACATGGTAATAGGTTTAATTTTATCGTTTGTCTTCAAAACTTCTATGTTCTGAAGACTTTCATAAAAAATGCCTATTCACCCCCCCCCCCCTCTAGTCGATATAACACACTTTCAATTGGTATCAGAGCAAGGTGCTCCCTTGTTCTGTGTGATTCGGTTTAACCACCTGGAGTTTCAGCTATGTCGACTGCGGGGATAATTAAAGTCTCCTCTGCGTGCCCCATCTTCGATGGAACTGAATATCCCTACTGGAAGAATAAGATGCGCATGCATCTTGAAGCCATTGACGTCGACCTATGGTATGTCGTCGAGAACAGCGTTCCAAAGGCTGGAGAAGGTGTCACTACTGCTGATGTCAAGAAATTCGTTCAACTGGACTCTACTGCCAAGAATATCATCTGTGGTCATCTGACCAAAGGACAGTATGGCCGTGTGAGTGCTTTGAAGACATCCAAGCTGGTCTGGGACTGGCTCTCCAAGGTCAATGAAGGCATCTCAACCCAGAGAGATCAGAGAATCAGTGTACTTCGCAACCTCTTCAACCGCTTCAAGTGAAATGACAATGAGAATGTCCAGCACACATTTGACCGACTCACTGACATCACAAATGAGCTTCAAGCCCTCGGCGCCACTAAGATTACCAAACACGAAGTCGTCAAGACGCTGCTGAGATCACTTGATAGTTCGTTTGACATCCTGGCCCTGATGATTCAAGAACGTCCTGATTTCAAGACACTCAATACGTTTGACATACTTGAGAGGCTCAACACACATGAGTTTCAGCTTTCTGAGAAAAGAGATATCTACGGTCCAAACTATGGGCGAACTCGTGCCTTGAAGGCAAAAGCTGTCTCCTCATCTGAAGAAGAATCTGACAGCAGTTCTGATGATCCTGAAGACATTGGAAGGGAACTTGCTATGCTTGTCAAGAAGTTCCAAAAATTCACCAAGAAGAAAGGCTTCAGAAAGTCTTCCCGATCAAGTTCAAGGAATGATGAAGCTCCTGCTCATGGCTACAAGAAGAAAACATGTCACAAGTGCAAGAAACTTGGCCACTTCATCTCTGAGTGTCCACAGTGGGACAATGAGAACAAAAAGAAGAAGAAGAGCTAGGAATATGACTCTGACAACAAGAAGAAGAAGAAGAAATACTCAAAGTCTTCATCACACAAGAAGAGCTCATCTGGTAAGGCACGTGCGTTTGTTGGCAAGGAAATGGATTCAGAGGAGGAGTCTGCTTCTGAGGAGGCGGAGGTGGAGTCTGAGGAGGAATCCGACTCAGGCGTCGCAAGTCTAGCTACAGTATACGTTGCCAAGTCCATCTTCAACACTGAAGACAATGACTTCATCACCGACACCGATGCAAATGACAAGGACTACTCCACTTCTACCTACTGCTTCATGGCACGCGGTGCCAAGGTAAACACATGCACTACTCACTATCAAACATCTAGTGACGATGACTCTGATTGTGGTTCAAAACCTAGCTACAAAACACTTGCTAAAATTGCAACTGAACAACAGAAAGCTATGGAACATATTCAAAAACTGTTAGACAGAAGCGATGATCTGTTAGGTGCTGAAATGACTCAATCTGAATCCTTAATTGAAGACATAAAAAATCTTCACGTTAAGTATCAGGAACTTGAAAGTCGTCATGAAACTCTCTCAACAACTCATGAAAAGCTTTCCTATGATTATCTTCAAAGGAAGCAAGATCTTGAGAAATTGAGAGCGGTTTATAAAGATCTTCAAACGGAAAACGAGTCACTTCGCGCCAAACAGACCAGTCCCACTCAGGAAGGATTTGAACCACCATGTCTTAAATGCATTGAGCCTGATAATGCTACTTCTGTTGCTGAATGTTCTACTGCTACTGCTGTTGCAATATCTTCAACTGTTGATGTGGTAACTAACCCCTCTGCTGAGGATACCACCGCTATTGCTGATGAGAATGCTAGGTTGAAGACATTGCTTGAAACAGGGATGTACAAAAGTCTTAAAGGGCATCAGACGCTATGTGATGTCCTGAAAAAGCAGATTCTGAACCGAAACCCTAGGATAGAGGGTGTAGTGTTCGTAAGGAAAATGAATGCAGATGGCTCTTACTGGAAACCTGAGCAGTACCCCAAAACCATGTGGGTTGCTGCAAAGGAACCTTCAGCAGATCCATCCAATCTATCTGGCTTCACTTGTGCTAACCCCATTATCATTGATAAATCCTTTGATGCAAACTATATACTGTTTAAGAATCAGAATGGTGAAGTGTTTGCCAGGTACATTGGTACTAACTGCAGGAATGGACCGCCTATGAAGAAGATCTGGGTTCCGAAAACGTGTCTGGAGAGTCTTCCTATGAATGTCATCATGACACCTCACGTGAAGAAGACAAACCTCAGACCAAAGGCTTCATACGGTCCAAAGGCTTCATACAGACAGGGACTCACCTGAGTCGCACTAACGCAAATGTTTTGCAGGGAAACCATACTCAGGAATATGAATATGAGAGCAGTTCATCAAACCGCCATGTTCATAAGACCAAGAACTATTCTGTGTATTCTTATGAGTACTATTGTCCGCCTGCAAGACTGTTTGCTAAGGCTTCAAAGCCAAAATTCTCAGATGCTGCACTTAGACTTATTGCTTCTAAGCCGCCCTTGATGTGGGTGGCTAAGAAAGCTTAAATCTCTTTTGCAGGGAAAGGTCTCCAGTAGAAAACCAAAATCGTCTGACGCTATTGCTGGGGACCTTAAACATCTTGTAGGGCGCAAGATCAAATGCCCAAATGGTCTTACTATGTACTTCGTACCTGAATCGCTTGCTACTCTCCCTATTATTCCTAACCTGGATCTAAGCTTTCATAACCCGCTGGTTCGTCAAATGTTTTTGCTTCACAATGCTCTTGTAGAAGCCTATCCCCCTAACTGCACTGTAGGGTACGACACCAGCGTCTTCAGAATGGATTATTGACAGTGGGTGTACAAATCACATGACTGGCAAAAGAAGTCTTCTTATGCACTCAACCTTACGTCCATCCGACAAGAGCCACATCACATTTGCTGACACTGGTAAAAGTAAGGTATTGGGTTTAGGTAGAGTTGCAATCTCAAGGGATCAACACATGGATAAATTCATGCTTGTTGAATCCCTTGGCTTCAACTTAATGTCTGTCTCAATGCTTTGCGATTTGAACATGATCGTAATGTTTGGAAAATATCGTTGCCTTGTACTAATGGAATCTGACAAGTCTCTAGTGTTTGAAGGGTATCGAAAAGATGATTTGTACGTGGTAGATTTCTCAGTAGGGCCACAGCTTGCAGTATGTCTTCTAGCAAAGGCTTCAGAATGCTGGCTCTGGCATCGGAGGCTTGGACATGCTGGCATAAGGAACCTCCACACCCTTGCGAAGAAGAAGCATGTCATAGGCATCGAGGGCGTCAAGTTCAAGAAATACCACTTATGCGGTGCCTGTGAAGCAGGGAAGATGACGAGCGCCAAACATCCCTCGAAGACAATCATGACCACTACTCGACCCTTCGAACTGCTTCACATGGATCTTTTCGGTCCCACTCATTACTCAACTCTAACTACTACTGCTTGCCTCTATGGCTTCGTTATTGTTGATGATTATTCTAGATATACTTGGGTGCACATAATCCTTTACAAGACTGAAGTGCAGGATGTCTTCAGATGCTTCGCCAATCGAGCTATGAACAATTTTGGCGCCAAGATAAAGCACATCAGAAGTGACAATGGCACTGAATTCAAGAACACTGGCTTGATACATATCTTGATACCTTGGGCATCACACATGAATTCTCAGCCCCGTACACGCCATAGTAGAATGGCGTCGTCGAACGCAAGAATAGAACACTAATTGAGATGGCCAGAACGATGCTAGATGAATACAAGACCCCAAGAAAATTCTGGCCCGAAGCCATTGATACTACATGCCATACAATCAATCGTGTTTATCTTCACAAGCTACTGAACAAGACATCTTATGAGCTCCTTACTGGCAAGAAGCCAAATGTCAGTTACTTCAGAGTATTTGGCGCAAGGTGCTGGATCAAGGACCCACATCACACCTCAAAATTTGCACCAAAAGCACATGAGGGTTTTATGCTTGGATATGGAAAGGATTTGCACTCCTACAGAGTCTTCAATCTCTTTCATTACAAAGTGGTTGAAATAGTGGATGTGCGGTTCGATGAGACCAACGGTTCACAAAGAGAGCAGCTGCCAAATGTGCTAGATGAAGTTCCATCTAGTGAATCAATAAAGCTAATGGGAACTGGAGAAATTATACCTTCTGAATCTCATCCTGAAGAAGAACTTATCATTTCAACACCTGATCAACATGAAGACAATGCTCAGCCTGAAGACATTCCTTCCAACAACGACAATGAACAGCAAGAGCAAATTCTTCGCCCTGTACATCCTCGCGTTGCCAATGAAGTGCAAATTGAAAGAATAATTGATAGCATCAATGCACCTGGTCCACTCACTCGTTCAAGGGCAACTCAGCTAGCAAATTTCTGTGGGCACTTCGCATTAGTCTCAATAACAGAACCCAAGAAAGTTGAAGAAGCCTTCATGGAACCTGAATGGATTCAAGCTATGCAAGAAGAGCTTCAACAGTTTGAGCTGAATAATGTATGGGAACTAGTTAAGCGTCCTGATCCACGAAAGCACAATATAATAGGCACCAAATGGATATACCGCAACAAGCAAGATGAGCATGGTCAAGTTGTCAGAAACAAAGCTCGTCTCGTTGCTCAAGGATATACTCAAGTGGAAGGCATTGACTTCGATGAAACATTTGCTCCTGTGGCTAGACTTGAAGCCATACGCATACTGTTGGCCTATGCAAATCATCATAACATACTTCTGTATCAAATGGATGTGAAGAGTGCCTTTCTCAATGGCAAGATTGAAGAAGAAGTGTATGTTGCACAACCGCCTGGCTTTGAAGATCCAAAACATCCTGACATGGTATACAAGCTCAACAAGGCACTGTATGGCCTCAAACAAGCCCCTCGGGCCTGGTATGACACACTTAAATACTTCCTAAAGAGCAAAGGCTTCATACCTGGTTCCCTAGATCCCACTCTTTTCACGAAGACATATGATGGTGAACTGTTTGTGTGCCAAATATATGTGGATGACATTATCTTCGGCTGCACCAATCAGAAGTATAGTGAAGAGTTTGGATATATGATGCAAGAGCAATATCAGATGTCCATGATGGGGGAGCTGAAGTTCTTCCTCGGTCTTCAAATACGACAACAACGCAATGGCATCTTCATATCTCAAGAGAAGTATCTCAAAGATTGCCTGAAGAAGTTCGGTATGCAAGACTGCAAAGGCTTCACAACACCAATGCCAGCCAAACATCATCTGGGTCCTGACGACAATGGTAAAGAGTTCGATCAAAAGGTATACCGCTCAATGATTGGTTCTTTACTTTATCTATGTGCATCTAGGCCAGATATTATGCTTAGTGTTTTCATGTGTGCTCGATTTCAAGCGGCACCAAAGGAGTCGCATCACTTAGCTGTGAAGCGAATTCTTCGATATTTGGCTCACACCCCAACTCTAGGATTATGGTATCCAAAGGGCTCAGAGTTTGATCTGGTTGGATTCTCGGATGCCGATTATGCTGGTGACAAAGTTGATCGCAAGTCTACATCAGGCACATGTCACTTTCTGGGACGATCACTTGTATGTTGGTCTTCAAAGAAGCAGAACTGTGTATCTCTCTCCACTGCTAAATCTGAATACATTGCTGCTGGATCTTGCTGCGCTCAGCTTCTGTGGATGAAGCAAACACTCAAGGACTATGGCATTCATCTGAAGCAAGTGCCACTTTACTACAAAAACGAAAGCGCCATCAAGATTGCCAACAACCCAGTTCAGCACTCGAAGACAAAGCACATTGAAATTCGTCATCACTTTCTCAGAGATCATGTAGTGAAGGAAGACATTGATATCATACACGTCAACACTGAAGAGCAATTGGCAGATATCTTCACCAAGCCCTTGGATGAGAAGAGGTTTTGCAAGTTACGATGTGAGCTAAATATCCTGGAATCCTCAAATGTCCTGTGATCAGGCACACATCCTAACCCTTATGCATATTCATGACTTAGATGTGCAACACACAAAGTAAAGTATATCTTCAATCAATGAAGACATACATTCTAAGTGTGAATACATTAATGTGGAATTTGACTTCGGAGTGCCACAATAATTGTGCGCCGTGTCTGGGTCTAATACTTCCTATACGGTGGGTAACGCCACCACCAAACGTTCTATTTTGAAGTGTTTCACTCATGGCGTTACCTTGCAATGTCTTCACATTTGGTTTGGCTTCGATCTCAACATATTTTCATGATTATCTTCACTATGTTGATTATATATATATATATATATATATATGCTAGTGTTCTATCCTCTACAGCATTCACTTATAGCTATGTCTTCGTGTTGAATCTTTTGAACTAAGTGAATGTGATCGGACCCTAACCTCTCTATGCTTTCTATCTCAAACTCTATCCCAAGTCATATGCATTCTATTGAAACTGTCGAATGTCTTCTCTGCATCCTTGTCAGCAGAAGATACAGAGACAACCATTAAGTCCGTTTTCAATGCTCATTCCTCCACATGAAATCCGGAGAAGTAGGAACGACCACCCGACAATCCAGGCGTGCGTGGGACGTGGAACAAACCCCAAAATTCCGCATAATGGCCACGTGTTCCTCAGATGCGAATCGCCAGGGGCACCTGTGTAATAGCACAGTGCCGCCCCTGTACCTATAAATACACACTCAAAGCGGTCATTATCTCTTCTTCCACCCTCGCACGAACCCTAGCGCCACCGCTAGCCCTCGATGACGCCGGCGACGAAGCGCTTCGCTACCGCAACCTCTCCGACGCCATCTTCACGCCGACCGCGGACATCGTCCTCTCCGCCGTCGCCGTAGGTGTCCTCCGTCGCCAAGTTAGGGCACGGAAGATCGAACTGCTCGGCCTCATCTTACACTCTGTCTAGCAGTTCTTAGTGTGGTAAATAAAACTTCCTCTTTTTACAGCACCATTGATCCTTTGGATTTGTCACTTTCTACCACAAGTAGTTTCTGTTCACACAAGCTAGATCTCTCTCATACTGCATCTCATAACATGCCTAGTATATTCACTTGTGCTTCACAAAGTAGTTAGATTCCTCACTTGTACTGATCTGTGGATTCGTACAAATCTGGAACCAACTTCTTATCTATGAGTGAATGTCTTCGCACGATGAGGTCAATGTCTTCTAAACTGATTTATCTTCAAAATCTTCTGAGAATGCATATGACCTCTTCCCCTTCCCTCGCACCTTAATGCTGTCATAGGTACATGTCCGTGGGAGAATCCTTTGGTTCTCATAGTCTGCATTCATTTGCAGAATTCTTACAGCATCACATAAATTCTCCCGAAGCCAGTTCCTGTTGGTCCAGCAAACGAAAACCTTTGAAGCCTGTGAACGCCTTGAAGCCTTTCAAGTTAAAGTTTATGGCTTCAGAGAAAGAAGCAAGGAAGGGTGGCAGAAAGCGTCATGGTGAGACCTCTAGAGATCTGCCAGATGAACTCTCAGAAATGTACAAGACAGATCCTAAAGAGGATTACAGTCAGCGCAAGACCCGAATCCAATGGATTCGAAGATATTGGGCAGAACAATGGTTCAACCACAGCCTGCTGATGCACATTCATCGTCACTGCTATGGTGTCGTGACGACAATCTGTTCAAGCGCAACTTCCAGTTTGCTCAGAACTCAGCGAAGCAGAACAAGAAGACTTTCGGGTTAGACTTCAACCCTGGTCCCTCATCTCCAAGAGCAGATGGCACACGACATGTAGAACCCAATGTCATCGGTCCTTTCGCCAACCTTGAAGGCCTCATCACCTACATCTTGGTTCAAGGGACTGCAGTGAATGAGCCTGCAGCTGACACTGAGTCTGATGACGTGCCTGCAGTGCCGAAGCCAAAGCAGTTGAAGAAGCCAAAAGCTTCAAAGCCGGCCCCTTCACCAAAAATCTCAAGGGCAAAGCCATTGGCAACTGCACCTCCTGAAGACAGTGTGCAGTCTGAAGACTTATCACGCGTCTCCAAGCCCCAGAAGGCCAAGATGCCTCTGTCTCACACTGGCAAAGAGCTAACAGCTGCTGCCATTCTGCGCAATGACGACATTGATCTGTCAAGTCATGAAGATCTTGCAGATGACGCTCTTGAGCAACTCATCAAGAGCAAAGAAGAAGCAGAAATCTTCAATGATCTGCCTCTATTTGATGTCACCATCATCCACAACTTCATTGACGAGTGGTTTGACACGCCAAACATCAGCTTTGAAGATCTGCAGCTACCCATTGGCCTTAGTGTCGCCTTCCAAGGTGCCATTGCTTCAGAACTTGCTATTGCCCAGCGCGTTGTTGAACTGAAGCAGAAGATTGACTATGAAAAGGCTCGGTTCAAGAAGCATATGGCCAAGCTCAGCACGCAAGAAGTGAAGAACTTCAAGACAATGATGCACGAGCTCAAGGAAGCCTTTGTGAAGAAGCATGCAGAAGCTCAGGGTTCGCGTGAGCGCATGAAGACGCTGGCTGACAAGTGTGTGCAAGCCTATAATGAGGCTGAGAAGCACAAGGCACTTGGGCGTCCTGGCATCGACCCCAGGATGGCCGCAAAGAAGAAGAAGAAGCCTGCTATGGCTGAACCTGATGCACCGAGGCAACAAGCAGTTCCGATTGTCTTCCCAACTAGACTGACTGGCTCAAAGCCAAAAAGCCGGTCAACAGCTTCAGAGCTCAAGAAGACAAGGACTGCTGAGGCTGAAGCCAGGAAGAGGAAACATTCTGAAGCCTCTCCTACTGCCCCCTCCAAGAAGAAGAGGAAGACCAAGAAAGCTCGGGCTGCTTCCACAGAGCCCTTGATAGTTGAACCCATTTCTATGGTCTATCCTGAAGCTGAACGACAACTGACAATTCATGAGCCTGCTTCCATAGAGGCTCATGAAGCTAAAGACATTCCAGCAGCTGATCCCATCGCTGCTGAAGACATTGGTCAACATGACAATGTAGAAGATGGTGCAGTCCTTCCTCAGCATGAAACCAGTGAACTCATCAGCATTGGTCGTCCACTGACGCCAATTGCACAGGATACTTCATGGGCGGATTACCCACAAGAGGAAGAAGACTATGAGGCCCAGCCCACTCCAACTCCACAGGCGCCATCTGCGTTCCGCAGGCTTCACAAAGGTCCAAGGCCTCAAGTCTCTGCTGAAGACATTCCGGCTGCATCAGCCGCAGAAGAAGGAGTCCCACAAGATCCCACTCCCCTGTCCCACCAAGAAGCAGTTCTCCAGGAGAATGTGCTTGTGACTGACCCTCCAGCTAGTCAAGTGGAGGATGAAAATCATGAGGCTGCCACAACCACCAATGAAGCTAATGTGGAGCCCTCCCCAGCAAAAGCTTCAGAAGACAGCGAAGCCACTGATCCCGCCACTTCTGTTCCTGAGTCTGCTGTCGGTCCCCAATTCAACTATCATGTTGAGCACAGGCCTCAGGTCCAGAAGCCAATCCCAAGACTGCCAAGGTTTCCAGGTCCTGCATCAGCACCTGGCTCCTTCAACATCAATGGCTTCAGGGCAGACAACACGTTCTTCAATAGCTCCAGGAACCCCTACTCAAGGGAAAGGATATCATCTGATCGGTTCTGGAGCTATCCTCAGCGAAGCTATTACTCTTGCATTCTGTACAACCAAGGTCGCATCTTCCCACACAAGCGCCTTGACGTTGAAGCTATAGCTGGTCTGCCCTGTCTGGAAGAAGCTTTAGATTGCTTCAAGGAAGTTGTACTGCTGCCGTTCATTACTGACGGAGAGCATTGGAATGAAGAGATGCTACTTCAATTCTATGCCACACTTCACATCAGAGGGTACAGCAGAGATCCGAAGACTTGGGTCCTGGAGTGGATGACTGGCGACGTTCATCATGAAGCCAATGCATTTGACATCATTGAGCTCACTGGCTTGCCCACTCCTGGCGATCTCTTCGAGCAAGGCTGTCAGCTGCATGCTAAAGCTATTGAGAGCATCTTTCAGCGGCCAGAACCTGATATGAGTCAGATGCTCAGCATGATGAAGCCATTGCTCCAAGATGCTGCTTATCCCACAGAGTTCTTCGTTGAAGACCTTGAGTACCTGGCAAGAACCATCTATCACATCATCAGGCGAACTCTCTGGCCTATCAAAGGGCACTCTCCAAATGCCAAGCTTCAGGGTGCAATGAAGACTTTGGTCTTCTATATACTTCATGGCAAATGCTTCAATGCACAGGACTTCTTCATATGCCAACTTGCTGCATCAGGCATTGATTCGTTTGGTTTGAAGTTCTACGCCCCTTGGGTCATGCGGCTGATCAAGCTACACTCCTCCATCTCGTATCAGCCCTCAGCCCGCAACCATCGGATCTTCTTGCCTGACGTGGACATGTCTACTGAAGCCATATATTCTGAGCCTGCCAAGCAACCTCTAAGTCTTCAGAATGCAGAACATCAGAGTTTTACTCAGAACATTGAAGGCGTTGAAGCAGTTTCTCGGGTGTATCCTTTGGCTGGCACTACACGTGCACCACACCCAGCTTCCACTAAAGCCACTGACAGTGCCACTGCTCCAAGACCCAAGAAGCGCGCTCGTGTTCTCAACGACTGAGAGCTTCTTGTAGCTCTACATCAGAAACAGGATAGGCATCATGACTGGCTGAAGCGTCAGATGAAAAGCCTCTTGGTGGATGTTAATCGCACTCGAAATCTCGCCACCAAGAATGCTTTCGTTGCCCATGAAACCTGTCACTGCACATGGAAAAGGCTCACGATGATGTGTTCTGAAGCTGATCTTCCAGAGGATGGCTTCACTGAGAGATTCAAGTTTGACTCCACACCTCCTCTAAGGGCTGTGCTGCTCGGAACTCCATCCCTTGAAGACTCTGAGTACTCTTCCTCTGCTGCCACAGTGACTGCCAGAATTATTGAGGAAGAAGACGATGCTACTTCACCGCCACCTCCTTCAGCACCTCCAAGCTCTTCTGCACCGCCAAACAACACCAACAACCCTGCTACTTGACCTACTCCTCATGAGAACGAGTAGAGGCTCTATGTCTTCAAACCTTTTTGGTCATTACTAACAAAAGGGGGAGAAGCATATGAGATTGATAGTCTTCAAGCGGGTCCATATGGGCAGGTGCTTTATATTTTGCTTCATGCTTACAACTCTCGTTTTTGCTACATTTGGTTCTTATGAGTTGTAACACTTAAACTAGATGGTCGTCTGCTACTTATTTGCCACCTTGTTTTGCGAAGATAAATTCCGCATGTGTGATGATAAATTCTGCACTTAGCTCATTCTGCAGACGTCCATTTTCCATTATGCATGTCATTATCTTCATATACTTTCACATGCATAGTGGATTGTCATCATAAGTTGAAGTGGATCTCCACAAGTACAACCTGCCATGTGCATTTGCATTCCAAAAGCAAATTAACTTATATGCACATCTTCAGGGGGAGCCCTTGCAACTTATGAAGACAATTCCTTATCCTTTACAATTTCACAGATTATATTCCCTGTTGAAAACTTCAACTAGTTTGTCATCAATCACCAAAAAGGGGGAGATTGTAAGTGCATCTAGTGCCACCCCTAGTTGGTTTTGGAGTATTGACGACAAACCTAGTTGAGGGACTAATGTGTTTGTGAGAATTGCAGGATAACATAGGTAGAAGTCCCTCATTGATTCGGTTTTACTACCAGAGATGACCCCTAAAAATGTATGAAGACATTGAAGTCAAAGGTGGTATATGAAGATATTCACATTGAAGACTATGACAAGAGAAGACACTATATGAAGCCTATGGAGCTCGAAGACTTAGATCTTTCGTACTTCTTTTTCTTTTGTGTTGAGTCATAGGAACCACCGTACTATTAAGTGGGGTCCAAGAGAACCAGTCAGAATGACTGAAGTGATGCCTAAACCAAAAACCTATGTCTTCGAGTGAAGACTATGAGAGCGAATCTTGTCCAGAGTCGGACAAGTCAGCTTTGCTTGTAGCCCAAGTAAAGTTGACGTGTGAGTTTGAAATCTGACCGTTGGAACACGTGTCAGTTCCTTAGTGACCCAGGGTCATTTCGGACAAATCAGGTCGGGTTGCCAAGTGGCTATAAATAGCCCACCCCCCTACAACCATAAACGGTTGGCTGCTCAGATTAAAAGTACGGCTTTTGTCATTTGAGAGCAACCCACCTCGAAGCCTCTGAGAGAGAATTCCTTGCGAGGATAAAGCCCTAACCACCAGAGCCAGAGAGAATTGGGCATCACTTAAGTCTTCTTGTCTGTGTGATCTGAAGACTTATTACACTTGACGACTGTGCATCCTCCAGTCGGTTAGGCATCGCGTTCTGAGCATCCAAGAGACATTGTGGATTGCCGGTGAACGAAGTTTGTGAAGGTTTGGGAGTCAACCTTGAAGACTTACCAGAGTGATTGGGCGAGGTCTATGTGACCTTAGCTCAAGGAGAATACGGTGAGGACTGGGTGTCCTGAGCTGCATGTTCAGGACTGGGTGTCCGGGACTGTGTGTCCTAAGGTTTAAATACCTAGCCGCTCCAACCAGACGTACAGTTGACACAGCAACTGGAACTGGTTCAACAAATCATTGTCTTCAACGAGTCATTGGTTTCATCTTCACTTCACTTTACTTACTGTTACTCCTTGTGAAGTCATTGTATTTTTGCACTATCATTTGTCTTCACTGAGTGACTGCGTGTTCTGTTTGGCTTCACAATATCTTCCTACCTGATCCTTACTCCCTAGCTACTATTAGTCTTTGTGCTTTCACTTCATATAATACTTGACTATGGTTTGCCTAGTGTAGTCTACCTTCCGCTGCATGGTAATAGGTTTAATTTTATCGTTTGTATTCAAAACTTCTATGTTCTGAAGACTTCCATAAAAATCGCCTATTCACCCCCCCCCTCTAGTCGATATAACGCACTTTCAATCACGATACAAATATCCGGCGTGAAGGACTGATGGCCTTGGTGTTAGACCCAATAATAAATGGGTACCATTTCACAAAGGTCCTCATGGACGGCGGCAGTGATCTAAATCCGATATATCAAGACACAGTCCGCAAAATGGGGATAGACCCGACACAAATAAGCCACAGTAATACTACCTTCAAGGGAGTAATACCAGGCCAAGAGGCCCGTCGTACGGGCTCTCTACTACTAGAGGTAGTATTCGGTTCTCCCGATAACTTCCGAAGCGAAAGGTTAACTTTTCACATTGCCCCATTCTGAAGTGTCCATCAAGCACTACTCGGAAGAACGGCTTTCGCTCATTTTAACGCAATACCGCATTATGATTTTCTCAAGCTTAAGATGCCCGGTCCACGTGGCATCATCTCGGTTAGCGGAAATACCGAACATTTCCCACGTACGGAAGAGGATGCGGTGGCTCTAGCAGCCGCAAACTAGACGACCTCACCAACCAGAAAAATGGCAGGTCGTCAAGACCACAGACACGGTTAAACGAATCCAGCGTTCCATCATATCTGCATGAGATTGGTTTTCAAACCCTCATAGACGATACCAGGGGCTTCCCGCGTGTAATCAGGGCCAGCCCGGCTCAATCTGGCTTCTCTTGAATTTTGATAGTTCATTGATAATAACCAACTCTTCTTTTTGGCACGGCAACTTTCACCTAAGTTCTTTCCTTTTGCAGATGAAAATCATGCTACACCCGTCCAGGACACGGCACAACAGAGACACAGGTGCAGACGTGCAACAGGCACCTGCCCAAAGGTTTTGTTTTTAGATTAAGACCCTGCGTAAACCTTTTTTACTGTCTCTTGTTGCTCACATCCTCCGGATACTCCACACAACCGAGAAGGATGCTGGCGTTATTGGCATGTGGCCACGCCAGAATTTGCACGTACCTGGACACATGGGGTTTCTTATTAAGGGCAATGTTTAGCCCGATATATGTTATAAAGACCGAACACCTTAGGGAGTGTTCGGCGTCGCGAGTTTGGCCCTATATGCATCAGCTCTGAATCATGTCTTTGGTCAAATGTTGGGTTTGCCCGGCTCCCACGTTTTGGTACCTTACGTTCCGTTATATCGGCTAAGGTAGCACTGGGAGAACTACTGCGATTGTGCCCTGGTTCATCCGGATGAGCACCTCAATAGAGAAAGCCGAAAACTGACTGTCATGATATAGCGAGAGACTGGTCAACCACTCGATGACTCATCGGAATCTTCGGGATTCCTCTGCATTAACGAAGGGCCGTTTCCCGGTCATGTACGTACGCGCCCTGTATTCGGACGAGCGCAGAAGTACCAGGGGCTATATAGTAGCCCCACTGTCAAACTCCTATGGCTAAGTGAAAGTGTTAAAGCAATATAGTATGATTGCCTCGTTCGATGCGCTATCACCTCCTTAACGGACCAAGACGTTGGATCAATTGTGGATATACATTTTTTGCGAACACCCCCGCATTATATGTGTGGGGGCGGAAGCCGACGACTGCAAACTTTCAGGTTATACACATATATACATAAACGGCCGCACAGGAGGCATCATAGTACTTTTGGGCAAAAGTATAAATACAGCCTTGATAATTCAATAAAACATTGTTTGTACAATGGGAATACATGTCACTGGAACATAATATTCTTCGAGCACTGAGCTTCTATCAAACGAGCGCCTTCAAGAACTTCTTCAAAGTAGTGCTCGGCAGCCACTCGGCCTACGGTCGAACCCTGTGTCGCAACAGTGGTGGCCTCCATCTCCGCCCAGTATGTCTTGACACGGGCAAGGGCCATCCGCGCACCTTCTATGCATGCCGATCTCTTTACAGCATCGATGCGTGCCACAGCACCAAGTAATTGTTGCACTAAGCTAAAGTAGCTATTCGTCCTTGGCCCTCCCGGCCACAGGTGATCCACAACGGACCTCATGGCAAGTCCGGACAACCTATGGAGCTCGGCCCACTCAGCCAATTTGACGCAGCGAAGGATGGACTGGAGCGTGAAACTGTGACCAGAACAGCTTTTCCACTTCGGGACCTTTCTGATCCTTCAAGTACTCGGCCGCATTAGCAGCACTTGCAGAACTCCATAGCCAGTCCAGAGGAGCATACTTCGGATCTCCGAACTTAGTCCGCAACAAGAAGGGATTCCTAGACACGATATCTGCAGCTTGATTCAGCTCCTCCTTCGTTGCTCTAATTTTGGAGCGGGTTTCCTTGGCAGCCACCAGGGCCTTCTCCAGGTCCGTCGCCTTCGCCCGGTTTTCTTCTTCAAGAAGCTGGTAACGGTCAGCGGCATCTTATAACTCTACAGCCATCTTGGCTATTTTTTCCTTGCTCTCGCAATGTGTGGCATGTTCGGCCCTTAACTCTTTGGTCGCCTTTAAAGCGGCCGCATTGCTACTCCTTGCTTGCTCCTTGGCTCGGGCAAGCTCCGCCCGAAGGGTCTCCACGGTGGCAGCTCCATCTGCAGTCACAACATATTAAAGATACTGGCATCATGCTACTCTTATTATGTGACGATCACCAGAAAAATCACTCACCCTGTGCCTCGTCAAGCCGCTTGTTGACAAGCACGATGTCGGCATCTGCCGCATCAAGTTGCCGCTTTAGCTCGGCAAACCCATCAGTCCGGCTAGCCACCGGAGCTTCAGCCACCTGCACATAAAGGTGGTCTGGTTATTACCTGGGACTATGATCCTCTGTTTGCCGCTGTTTTCGATGACAACCAGAGTCTTAGGGGCTACTATTTGCACAGGGCATACCTAACGTATGTGGTACTATTAAAAACATACATTATTTCACGTACCTCGAAGCCTTTCAGCAGACTCATAAAGGCTTCATGCAAACCGCTTTTAGCGGATGAAATCCTTTCAATTACCGTACCCATTAGCATACGATGCGCTTCTGAGACGGCCGCTTGCCCCAGAAGATCCTTCAGCGCATCCGACCGCACACTGTGCGGACCCTTGCTGCCGCTCTCCTTAGGAGCCGGATACTGGGGATTTCGGGCAGCCAAAGGGTTATCCTCTAGCCCTAGTGGATTCGGAGAAACCCTTCGCGACGATACTTCAAGGTCGCCTGCTTCTTGAGGCGGGGTGTCCGGGGGAGGCGTTTCGCTCTCCATCATCTCCGGAAGAAGATCCCCCAAAGATGAACTCTGTCGAGAAGGGCTACAATCCGGAATACAATTTATAAGCATCAGTTATTGTCTTCAGAAGTAAGGTAGGATGTTTTCACTATTAAGTACTTTTCGATTACTTACAGCTCGATGGAGAGCTGATCCCCGCGCGGACATTGTGCGACAAGAATACCCTCCGAGGCAGGACCCTCTGATGAAGATTTCTTCTCCCGTTTGGAAACCTTGGTTTCCGGATCTTCAGAGGTAGTCCTCTTCCTTCCCCGGGGAGAGAGAATGTCAGATTCTTCCCTTTGATTGTCCTCCCTCGCGGAGGTGCTCATTCCCCGGGATGGAATAAGTAGCGAGTGAGGCCCGCTTTCGCCCTCTTTATTCCCCCCCCCCATCATCTTCCTTTGAGGACACTGGATAAGGCGCCGGCTCGAGCATCTTGTCCAGTACCGGATTATCCAAGCCCTCAGGAAGGGGGGCCGAACACCTGATCATCATCGCCTTTGTTATCCAGTCCTGGTCAAAAGGCGGCTCTTTAGAATGATGCCATGATGAATAAAAGGACAGCAGGTTCGGCATGGGATTACTTACTTGGGCAGCGGGGCGGTTGCAGCTCAGGCCCACGTCCTCGATGGTGTCCGGACACTCTATTTGGGGTCCGAAGAATGATTTGTACATCTCTTCATGCATGCCGAGGAAATGCTGAATAGCACACGGTCCTTCCAGGTTGAATTCCCACATGCGGAGGGGCCGGCGTTTGCAAGGTTGGACTCGACGAACCAGCATAACTTGCATTACCATAACCAGACTAAAATCTCCCTCAAAGAGATCTCGGATATGGCTCTGCAGTATTGGCACGTCCTTGGCTGGACCCTAGCTCAGCCCCCTGCTGATCCATGACATCAGTTGTGGTGGGGGCCGAGCGAAAGGTAGGGGCAACTACCCACTTGGGACTTCGAGGAGCTATGATGTAAAACCACTCCCGCTGCCACAATCCGGACACCTCTGGGAAGGAATCCTTTGGCCATGGAGCATCACCGATTTTGCTTATTAAAGCACCTCCACACGCTGCGTGCTGCCCCTCGATCATCTTCGGCTTCTCATCGAAGGTCTTGAGCCACATGCCGAAGTGAGGGGTAATGCGGAGGAAGGCCTCACATACGAGAATAAATGACGAGATGTGAAGAAGGGAATCCGGGGCCAGATCGTGAAAATCCAGCCGTAATAGAACATAAGACCCTTAACAAAGGGATCCAGAGCGAGGCCTAGTCCTCGGAGGAAGTGCGAGATGAACACAACGCTCTCGTTGGGTTCGGGAGTAGGGACAACTTGCCCTCAGGCGGGCAGCCTATGCGAAATTTCAGCGTCAGATATCTGGCCTCTCTCAACTTCTTGATGTCCTCCTCTATGACAGAGGAAGGCATCCACCAACCTTGAAGGTTGGATCCGGACATAGTTAAAGGTCCGAAGCACCTAACCTGAGCTTTGGGTGTTAGAACTCGAGGCGGGGGAAGGATTTGATTGAGCGTGAGAGGGGAAAAAGAAAAGGCCTTGTCCCCTTTATAAAGAGGGTGAATATCAGGCGTCCTCCTCGTGGCCCCGTTTGAGACTTACCTAAGATCTAGGAGTCATACCAACAGGCACGGCTGGGTTACCCACGTTTGTATTGATGAGAATCCTGTGATAAGGGGAACACGATCTCTTCTTTGACAAGACGTGTTAAGGAAACTGCATTGCGTTATGTGCAGAGCTGGTTAAGAAAAATGGTTCGAATAATGACCGGGTCGTGGCGTGATGTCATGCTATCAGAACGTGTCAGTAGATTAGATTTGTGGAAATGTTATTCTACCTACGGTGGTATGTGGAACTTATTTTGCAGGGTCGGACACTATCCTTGTACTCAAACTCTTCCATGGTGTATTCGGAGGAGGAACCCGCCTTGCAATGCTGAAGACAACACTGCGCACCGGACTCATCGTCATTGAAGCATGGTTCAGGGGCTACTGAGGGAGTCCTAGATTAGGGGGTCTCCAGACAGCCGGACTATATCCTTTGGCCGGACTGTTGGACTATGAAGATACAGGATTGAAGACTTCGTCCCGTGTCCGGATGGGACTCTACTTGGCGTGGAAGGCAAGCTAGGCAATACGGATATGTATATCTCCTCCTTTGTAACTGACCTTGTGTAACCCTAGCCCCCTCCGATGTCTATATAAACCGGATGGTTTAGTCCATAGGACAATAGACAATCATACCATAGGCTAGCTTCTAGGTTTTAGCCTCTTTGATCTCGTGGTAGATCAACTCTTGTAATACTCATATCATCAAGAACAATCAAGCAGGACGTAGGGTATTACCCCCATCAAGAGGGCCCGAACCTGGGTAAACATCGTGTCCCCTGCCTCCTGTTACCATCCGCCTTAGACGCACAGTTCGGGACCCCCTACCTGAGATCCGCCAGTTTTGACACCGACACCAACACTTTCCAAGGAATTTATTATTTGACAACATAATGTAAATTCATTTTTCATTTCAGGACTTGGCATCCCTAATACTTTTGCCTTACTCTCGTGCAATGACAAGTGAATAAACACTCATCATGAGAGTAACACATCTAGCATGGAAAATATTAGCCACCCTCACCGCTCCATGAGCGGAACGAACACACAAAAGAGAAGTTTTTTTGAAAATTAGAGATGGCACATACAAATTTGCTTAGAACGGCAAAAGAATACTTATATGCCTCCGTCGTATCTACTTTTCCAAACACTTTTGCCCTTGTTTGGGACTCTAACTTGCATGATTTGAATGGAACTAACCTGGATTGACGTTGTTTTCAGCAGAATTGCCATGGTGTTATTTTTGTGCATTAAAAAGTTCTCGAAATGACCTGAAAATCAATGGAGATTATTTTTGAAATATATAAAAAAATGGCGGAAGAATCCACGTTAGGGGGCCCACACCATGTCCAAGAGGGTGGGGGCGCGCCTACCCCCTGGGTGCGCTCCCTGCCTCGTGGGCTCCCTGATGCTCCACCGACGTCCATATATTCACTTTCAGGGAGAAAAAAATAAGAGAGAAGGATTCATCGCGTTTTACAATACGGAACCATCGCCAAGCCCTAAATTCTCTCGGGAGGGCTGATCTGGAGTCCATTCGGGGCTCCGGAGAGGGGAATCCGTCGCCATCGTCATCATCAACCTTCCTCCATCACCAATTTCATGATGCTCACCGCCATGCGTGAGTAATTCCATCGTAGGCTTGCTGTACGGTGATGGGTTGGATGAGATTTATCATGTAATTGAGTTAGTTTTGTTAGGGTTTGATCCCTAGTATCCACTATGTTCTGAGATTGATGTTGCTATGACTTTGCTATGCTTAATGCTTGTCACTAGGGCCCGAGTGCCATGATTTCAGATCTGAACCTATTATGTTTTCATGAATATATGTGAGCGCTTGATCCTATCTTGCAAGTCTATAGTCACCTATTATGTGTTATGATCCGTTAACCCCTAAGTGACAATAATTGGGACCATTACCGGTGTTGACCGTAGTTTCAGGAGTTCATGTATTCACTATGTGTTAATGCTTTGGTCGGGTACTCTATTAAAAGGAGGCCTTAATATCCCTTAGTTTCCAATAGGACCCCGCTGCCACGGGAGGGTAGGAAAAAAGATGTCATGCAAGTTCTTTTCCATAAGCATGTATGACTATATTCGGAATACATGCCTACATTACATTGATGAACTGGAGCTAGTTCGGTATCACCCTATGTTACAACTGTTGCATGATCGATCGCATCCGACATAATTATCCATCATTGATCCGATGCCTACGAGCTTTTCCTACATTGTTCTTCGCTTATTTACTTTTCCGTCACTACTGTTACAATCACTATAAAACCAAAAAATATTACTTTTGCTACCGTTACCACTACTATCATATTACTTTTCTACTAAACACTTTGTTGCAGATATTAAGTTTCCAGGTGTGGTTGAATTGACAACTCAGTTGCTAATACTTGAGAATATTCTTTGGCTCCCCTTGTGTCGAATCAATAAATTTGGGTTGAATACTCTACCCTCGAAAACTGTTGCGATCCCCTATACTTGTGGGTTATCAAGACTATTTTCTGGTGCCATTGCCGGGGAGCATAGCTCTATTCTTTGAGTCACTTGGGATTTATATCTGCTTATCACTATGAAGAACTTGAAAGATCAAAGAACCGAGATTTTTCCCTCAACTATGAGGGGAGGTAAGGAACTGCCATCTAGCTCTACACTTGATTCACCTTCTATTTTGAGTAAACTTGCGACACCTACACATGCTATTGATTCCGATAGGTCGCATGTTATTGATGATGCCACTTCTGCTTTGCATGATACTTATGATGAAACTACTTATATGCTTGATAATACTGTGCCACTAGGTGAATTTCTTGATGGACAACTTGCTAGGGCTAGAGAGAATGAAATTATTGAATCTGATAATATTGATGAAAGTGATGATGAAAATTCTCCCCCTAGATATGAATTGCCTGTTATTCCTGAGGGTTATGTTATGGATGAAGAAACTGCTAGAGACTTCTTAGCTTGCAATGATAGATCTGATCTTAAGAAATTATTAGCTAAGCTTAAAGAAAAGTCTTTGAATGCTACAATGAAATATGACCCTGCTTTTGCTACTTCACCTATCTTTATTACTGATAAGGATTATGATTTCTCTGTCGATCCTGAGTTAATTACTTTGGTTGAATCTGATCCTTTTTATGGCTATGAATCTGAAACTTTTATGGCACATCTTTCTAAATGAAATGATATAGCCACCCTGTTTAGTCATGATGAGAAAACTCGCTATTACTTTATCCTTAAGTTGTTTCCTGTCGGTGTACTAGAGTAGGGGTACCCTAGTATCCCGAACTTGTGCATGGGCAGTCGCAGCATCCTGCGGCAAGGCTTGCCGGGTGACCGCCAAGGTCCTCCGTGGTTCCTTTGGAGACATTCAAGGACAAAGTATCCAAGCCAAGGAGACAAGACCCCGGCAAGAGGAGCTTGCCGGGAAGCCCAACCAAGGCATCTCAAGGAACTTGCCGCGACGCGCCACGCATCCCGGCAAGACCCGGTGAGCGACAAGCTCCCGGACGCGACAAGACAACGACTGCGGCAAGCCACCACTCTGTGCCCGCGCTCCAGCACATCCACCAACGTGTCGCTCTGGGACCCTTCCAGGCGTACGTGGCGGGAGGCTGTGCAGCCAGCGGTGCGCGGTGGCAAGCGGCACTGACAAGATTGCCATCGTGGCGAGCGGTGGCGTCCCTGACGGTCCCTTTTGCACTATTTAGGCGACGCAGACGGGCATTTAATGCCCTGGTCCCCTACCGTCAGGGTTAGGTATGATACACTATAGCAGGTAGCTGTACCAACCGCAACACCTTTCCATTTTTACCCTTGTCTACGTTGCCACCTGTCGGTGACCCCTTGAGCATATAAAAGGAGGCCCATGCGCAACATAGAGGAGGGGGAGAGGGAGGAAGAGAACACTCACGCTCGGTCTCGTTGGCTGCTGGGGTGTACTGTAGCACTCCGCGCTCCCGAGCAAGAACTCAATACAAACCACAAAGCAGGAGTAGGGTTTTACGCATCCGTGCGGCCCGAACCTGGGTAAACCGCTCGTGTGCTTCGCCTCGATCCGCTCTTCGTGTGACCCTCGCCCCCGCCGACCAGTTTACTTTGTCAGTTCCCTTCTGCAGGGGGCTAGGTCAAGGTACTCTGGCGTGCAGAAATTGCTTTTCGGCCTTCTCATGGCCTCGAGAAAGCTGCGCCATTACTTCCAAGCACATGAGATCACAGTTGTCACTCGTTTTCCGCTGAAGAGGATACTACAGAATCCAGAAGCGACAGGCAGGATTGTTGAGTGGGCACTGGAACTGTCAAGCTTTGGCCTCAAGTTTGAGAGTACTTCAACTATCCAAAGCAGAGCATTAGCAGAATTCATAGCAGAATGGACGCCAACACCAGATGAAGAAATTCTAGATACGAGCATCCCTGTCGAGGAAGCAAGCAAAGAGTGGCTGATGTACTTTGATGGTGCCTTTTTGCTGCAAGGCGCCGGCGCTGGCGTGCTGCTTGTCGCACCCACCGGAGAGCACCTCAAGTACGTAGTCCAGATGCACTTTCCCAAGGAGCAAGCAACAAACAATACTGCAGAGTATGAAGGCTTGCTTGCCGGTCTCGGGATCGCGGCAGACCTTGGGATCAAGAAGCTCATTGTCAGGGGTGACTCGCAGCTTGTCGTCCGCCAAGTGAACAAGAGCTATCAAAGTCCGTTGATGGAAGCCTACGTCGACGAAGTGAGAAAGCTAGAAGAGCACTTTGACGGCCTGCAGATGGAGCATGTTCCAAGAGCTCAGAACGCCATTGCCGATGGCCTGTCAAAGTGCGCCGCACTTAAGTTACCTGTGGAACCAGGGATCTTTGTGCTCAAGCTGACTTAACTGTCCGTAACACCATCAACCGGACAGAGCAAGAAGAGGAAGTTGATTTCTGGTGACTATTTTCCGGCAGAGCTTCCCGAAGCCGCCGCCAAGAAGGTCCCCAAGATCAACGCCAAGAGCGCTGAGGAGCAGTCTGCTCCGGCAAGGCCTAGGGTTTGTTCCGTTGAAGCAGAAGCTCCCAACAAGTTTTGCTTCGGCAAGCTTGCCGGGGAACGTCAAGCTCCGGCAGAGCCGCAGGTTCTCGCCGTAGAAGCGGATGTTCGCGCAGCAGCAGATTTGCCTTTAGTCCTTGTTGTCGAGCCACAAGCTCCAGCATGGACACAGCAGATTGTCCGTTTCCTTCAGACAGGAGAACTTCCCGAAGAGCAAGAAGAAGCGGAAAGAGTAGCCCGGCAGTCAAGTATGTACCAGTTTGTCGACAACACACTGTACAGAAGAAGACTCAACGATGTGAAATTGAAGTGTATTCACCGGGAAGACGGACAAAAGCTGTTGGCAGAGATACATGGAGGCATATGTGGTCACCACATTGGCGCAAGAGCACTTGCCGGCAAAGCATTCCGGCAAGGTTTCTTTTGGCCGACAGCCCTCCAGGATGCAACTGCACAAGTAACCAAGTGTGAAGCGTGCCAGTTCCATTCCAAGCAGATACACCAACCAGCTCAAGCTCTCCAGACGATCCCTTTATCCTGGCCATTTTCGGTCTAGGGGCTCGACATCCTCGGCCCCTTTCCCCGAGCAGTCGGGGGCTTTGAGTACTTGTACGTTGCAATCGACAAGTTCACAAAGTGGCCGGAAGTGGAAGCAGTGAGGAAGGTGACAGCATAGTCAGCAGTCAAGTTCTTCAGGTTGATTGTTTGCCGCTTCGGGATCCCTAATAGGATAATCACCGACAACGGTACGCAATTCACGAGCCGCACCTTCATGCAGTATGTCCAAGATCTTGGCGCCAAGGTCTGCTTCGCTTCTGTTGCTCACCCGAGAAGCAACGGTCAAGCGGAGAGGGCAAATGCTGAAGTGCTGCGTGGGCTCAAGACCAGGACTTTCGACAGGCTGCACAAGTGCGGAAGAAACTGGATCGAGGAGCTGCCGGTGGTTCTTTGGTCGATCAGGACGACGCCAAATCGAGCCACTGGCCAGACACCTTTCGCTCTAGTCTATGGAGCAGAGGCAGTTCTCCCCACGGAACTCGTATACGGGTCACCTCGAGTGCTCTCTTATGATGAGCTTGAGCAAGAGCAGCTGCGACAAGATGACGCGCTACTCCTTGAGGAAGACCGTCTTCAGGCTGCTGTACGAGCTGCTCGCTACCAGCAAGCTTTGCGCCGCTACCATAGCCGCAAAGTTAACGCCAGAAGTCTCGAGGAAGGCGACCTTGTTCTTCGGTGTGTTCAGTCCGCCAAGAATTCCAACAAGTTGACGCCGAAGTGGGAATGCCCTTACCGGGTGAAACGAGTCACTAGGCCTGGCGCTGTCCGTCTTGAGACCGAAGATAGCATTCCGGTGAGCAATTCCTGGAACATTGAGCATCTTCGTAAGTTTTACCCGTAAGGCGCGGTTGCCGGAACCTGTTCCGGCAACCACCTTTTGTACAAGTCTTGCCGCTGTTGCATGTAATCCTTTGTACAAAGTCGGGCGCAGACCCCGTGCATAAGCAAAGCTCATATGCTCTGCACATCTTGTCAATTTCATGCTTTCTATTTTTTTGCATATGTGATCTGACACTTTGTGCAGCACCTACTCCCCAGTAAGCAATAACGAGCCGTAAGGCTCCTTATCTTTATTTTCTCCTCTTTCTTTTTTCTCAAGGAAAGGAAGGTTCCCTCGCCCACAAGTTTGCCGGGGGGGGGGGGGAGGAGAAGATAATAATATGGACCAGGCGTCGTTCAAGAAAGTTTCGCCTTACCGGGAAGCAAGCAACAGAAAAGCTAAGTTGCCCAAGTTTGAGCAATCAGATTTTTTTAAATTTTTAAGTTATCTCCCTTGAACGACCGCACTTTGTATGGAAAAACTGTGCGCGGAGGAACCAACTCGTAGCTAGTTGCGCCCTTACTTTGTTTCGAGTCTGCTCAACAACTTAAGTGAGCTGCGACTAGTTGCGACAAGGTTTCTTGTCGGTAGCGGCACCGCCAGCAGGCTGCTGACATCCCACACTCAGCGCTCGCGGCTAAGGTGCCTGCACCGGCAAGTTCCCTAAAAGCGTAGGGCAAAAACATACAAAGGGAGGAATCAAGTAAAGGGAATAACATTGCAATCATTACCTGGAATAGAGTTATATTACAAGGTAGCTTGTCGCGGCTCTAACAGATTGTTCTCATAACATGACCAGCAGCGACAAGAAAAGAAGAAAACGGGCGGCCTAGTCTACGCGATCACCCTCAATCCTCTTGATCCCGCTCACCTTGTCCACAATGGGTGCGACAAGGGTCTTGAGCACCTCCAGATCAGCATCCGGCGGCAGGGTCTTGAGGACGTTGGTGAGGTTGAGGCCCGGGTTGCGGAAGGCCACCTTCACCAACACCTTTTGAAGAGCTCCCGCGCAGATCTTGCGCGATTCGTCGGCCAGCTGCTTTGGGATCTTCTCTCGGAGCCGCTAGAGGGCCGTCGCCATGCCTTTGAAGAACAAGGTGAGCTTGGCGCTGGGTTGGAGGTTCTCATCAGAGGGATACCCGAGATCCTCCACCCCCAGCTGCGCCAGCTCCCTGTCGATATCTGCGGCAGCTTTCACGAGACCCTCTGTCCAGTGCTCCACATTCTCCCTAAAAGCATTCTGGGCGGCGGCAACACTCGCCAGCAGCGCCTTGTCGGCCTTGATCTCCTCCTTCAAGGCCACCTCCTGCTCCCTGGCGCCGTCCAGCGTCTTGGTTAAAGTGGTCAGCTTCAACTCAAGATCTGCGTTGGAGTCCTTGGCGGTGCTAAGCTCTTTGCCCTTCTCGACGAGACGAACCTGCAGCTCTGAGTTGCTGTGGGCGTCCTTCTCCCGCTCACACTTGAGCGCAGCAAGCTCTTCACCACTCGCCTTGAGATCGGCCTCCAGCTGCGCCACCTTCGTCTCCAGCTCCTTCTTGGCGGCCTCGGCAACTGCGGCAGCATCCTCTGCTTGCTTAAGGGCTCCGCCAAATTTTTGCTCACGCGCGGCAAGCTCCTCCTCGTGGCTGTCGAGGTTAACTTTCCGCTGCACCAGCTCGCCCTCCTGGCGCAGACAGCTTCTCAGCGGCAAGCCGCTGTTGCTCTTCAACTTCAGCCTTCTCGAGGAAGAAGGCCTTCTGCTCTTCGGCGAGTTGCTCCCGCTCCTCTGCCAGGGACCGGAGAGCTTCCTGGTTGAGACCCCGGAGCTCCTCCGCACGCTTCTCGATGTCCGCTCCCGCCTTCGCGACAAGCGCCTCGCGGGATTCCAGCTTGGCTTGCCGCGCGCGGTAGAGCGACAACAGCTTCCGCAGCAGCCGCTCCTCCTCAGGCTCGCCACTGTTGCTGCTCGGTGCATCAACTAGCGTCAGCCCAGCGGAGGCGAGCACCTCTCCATCAAAGCTCTCTCCCTCGACCGGCGCCCTGGAGCTTGACGCCCAGGGGAGGTTGATGAAGACGCCATCGCCGGCCTTCAAGTAGACGCCTGGCTGGGGCTCTTCGGAGCCTGGCGCTGCGGCAGCGGCGGACGGGTCGGCGGTCGACGTAGCGCCTGGCGCTCCTGCGGCCTCAGGGCCGTCAGTGCGATCGCCAGACCCCTCGCCAGCTGTTGCGGCGGCAGCTTTGGCGGCCTCGTCGCCAGCGGGATCATCAGCGCCGGCTGCTTCTTCAGGGGCAGCAACGTCGTCGGCAGCAACCTTGGTCTCCATCGGCTCCACCGCAGATGGGTCTAATGGCCGGAAAAGTGAGAAAAGTCAAGCAAATACCCAAAAAGAAGAAGAACCCAAGGGAAGCTTTGAAGAGAAGATTACCTGTACTGGGTTCGGCAGTCGTAGTCTCCGCCGCCGGGGGGACGCTGGTGTTGTCCCTTGCCGGAGAACTCTCCCTTGCCGGAGGACTCTCCCTTGGCATTTCGGGGGCGGCCTCCGGGTGCTCCTGGTGGGGCTGCTCTACTCCTACACAAACCAACAGTAAGATGTCAGCAAAGAAAGAGTATCCATGCACGCCTAACAGCGGAAAGCGAACCATATACTTACGCTGGGGGCTGCTCTGGAGAACAGTTGCCGGGTCCGGCAAGGTTGTCTCAGACGCACCCCCTGCTGTCGCGATGGGTTCGTCCTCGATGACAATCACCGGGACCTTGGCTCTCTTCGCTGCTCTCTGGGCCAGAGTCCTAAAAAGGAATAAGTTCATAGTAAAGAAAATGAGATACAAGACAAAACAGCAAGAATTGAAGAACTACAAGTACAACAAGAGAATCTTACTCTTCTTCTTCCTCGTCGGAGCTGAACGGAGAAGTCGAAGTCCGGCTCACGTCCGGCGCGAGGAGGTGGAGGAGTAGTTTCCCTTGGCCGCTTGGCGGGAACAGTGGCGGTGGTCTGAGACGACCCCGCTCCGGCTGCCGCCGCGGCGTGAGAAGCGGCAGGAGCAGAAGCGGTGGTCCGGGTGGACCCCGTTCCAGTTGCCGCAGCAGCATGAGGTGCTCCCGCGGCAACAGTGCTTGCCGCGGTGGAGCGTGTCACGCGGCGCGGCGACTGTTGACTCGCCCGCCGCCCCGCTATGTCCCCGGCCTTGCGGAGACGCCTTGTTGGTGGGGATGGAGGCTCTGCTTGCGGCGAGCTGCCTAAAGATGGGGAGGAAGAGGAGTTGATCTCCAGCGAGCCGCTCGTATCCTCGGCGGGCTCGCTCGACCCGATGTCATGCCCGGCAAGCTCTTTCTCGCCGACGAGCTCCTCTCGCTCGGCACGGCTTGCCGCCTCTGCTGCCTCTGCCTCCTCCACGGTGAATCCAAATTCGCCCACGGCTGCGGCTGCCGCCGCTTCTTCCAGCCTAGTGGTGATGCGTGTCATCTCCGCATTGGTGGTGTCGCGGGTGAGGCTATTCTTTTCGTCGGAGCGGACCGGCACTTATACCAAGCCGTCAAAGAACTCCTGCATGATGTCGTTTGCAGGCTCTTGCCAAGTTGGGACAATTCCATGCGAATCGCATAGCGGCATCATTGCACGGATGCAGTCGAGCGCGGAGTTGTTGCACAGCGGAACGACACCCTTCGGCAACCTGAACACTTCGGGATGTTGAGGGTTGTACTTGAACGGCTCCTGGAGCATCGCGTTAAGCTCTAGAACAGTGAAGTTGAAGTTGAGGCCCGGACGCAGCCTCATGATATCCGCCGCATTCTTGAACTCCCAGGCGGGTCTCCTCCGTTCCTGCAGGGGGGCGATGCGGCGGCGAAGAAAATCTGCGCCAACAACGCCTACAGTGAGCCCGGCAATCCTGAGGCGTTGGATCCGGGTGACGGCAATCTTTAGCCTATCATCTTCCGGGGCCACGTCACTCCAATCGCTGCCGCGTGCTACTAGGGCTTGGCGCCGGGCGATAAACGGCTGCGGGTTCTCCTCGACAATCCAGCACCAGTCTGCTCTCCATTCCTCCCACTTGCCGCGGAACTCTCCCTCCAGATAAGTGTCCTTCTTTCCGGCCCTCGAGATCCAGGCGATTCCGCCGGATAAAGGCTCTCCTCTCTCTACTCAGGGCATAAAGAAGTGGCGAAAAAGGGCTACATTGGGATAGACTCCGACAAAGTTTTCGCAGAGATGTGCGAAAACTGCCATGGTCAGAACAACATTGGGGGTGAAGTCAAGGAGGCGGAACCCGTAGGTGTTCATAATATCGCAGAAAAACTCAGAGAAAGGCGGGCAGAGCCCGCAGTAGAAGAACAAGGCAAAGAAAGGATATCCATTTGGAGCCATTTTCCAAGCGGCGGCTGGAAGTACCTTCGTGCACGGATGCGCTCGCGTCTCCGTCAACCAGAAGAGGTAGTAATTCTCCCTCAGCTCCCTCGCGGCGAGCTTGGGGGGGAAGATTGTCCGCTCCTTTCGCAGCGCCGCAAGCCGCTGCACCTCGGTCGACTTCACAACCTTCCCTTTGTCAGCTCTCGGAGCCATGGCGGAAGTGGTGGAGGAGGTCGACGGCGTTGGTGGTGCTGGTGGCGATGGGGGGCGGGGCGCTGCTCTCTTTCAGCTTTGGGAAGACGAGGGAGCGGCGGAGGTTTCTGAGATTGGAGTAGCAACCGGCGAATGGGCGAACTACCCCTGTTTCCCATGCTTATAAAGAGGAAGGGGGCGGACGTTCCGCCTTTCTGAATAAAGAAACCACCCATGATCTCTCCCATGACGCCGCATTCAACGCGTGCCATTCGGGGAGGGCGCGGTGGATACGGGGAGAGATACGGTGTAACCCAGGCCGCGCGTGCCTGTGCCCTGTTTTGGGCCTGGCCCAACAGCGCTCGGCACCGTGTATGGCCCAGGCCTGGGGGCTCCTGTCGGTGTACTAGAGTAGGGGTACCCTAGTATCCCGAACTTGTGCACGGGCAGTCGCAGCATCCCGCGGCAAGGCTTGCCGGGTGACCGCCAAGGTCCTCCGTGGTTCCTTTGGAGCCATTCAAGGACAAAGTATCCAAGCCAAGGAGACAAGACCCTGGCAAGAGGAGCTTGCCAGGAAGGCCAACCAAGGCATCTCAAGGAACTTGCCGCGACGCGCCACGCGTCCCGGCAAGACCCGGTGAGCGACAAGCTCCCGGACGCGACAAGACAACGACCGCGGCAAGGCGCTTGCCGCGGCAAGCCACCACTCTGTGCCCGCGCTCCAGCACATCCACCAACGTGTCGCTCTGGGACCCTTCCAGGCGTACGTGGCGGGAGGCTGTGCAGCCAGCGGTGCGCGGTGGCAAGCGGCACTGACAAGATTACCATCGTGGCGAGCGGTGGCGTCCCTGACGGTCCCTTTTGCACTATTTAGGCGACACAGACGGGCATTTAATGCCCTGGTCCCCTGCCGTCAGGGTTAGGTATGATACACTGTAGCAGGTAGCTGTACCAACCGCAACACCTTTCCATTTTTACCCTTGTCTACGTTGCCACCTGTCGGTGACCCCTTGAGCATATAAAAGGAGGCCCATGCGCAACGTAGAGGAGGGGAGCGGGAGGAAGAGAACACTCACGCTCGGTCTCGTTGGCTGCTGGGGTGTACTGTAGCACTTCGCGCTCCCGAGCAAGAACTCAATACAAACCACAAAGCAGGAGTAGGGTTTTACGCATCCGTGCGGCCTGAACCTGGGTAAACCGCTCGTGTGCTTCGCCTCGATCCGCTCATCGTGCGACCCTCGCCCCCGCCGAACCGAAAGGGACTCGGTCCGCCGGTCCCATAGGTGCTCGTGGATTAGTCCCCCGATATTTCCATTCTCATTAAAGGGTGATGCTAAAACATGGTTTAATTCTCTTGATCCTGGTTGTGTGCGTAGTCCCCAGGATATGATTTATTACTTCTCTGCTAAATATTTCCCCGCTCATAAGAAACAAGCTGCCTTAAGGGAAATATATAATTTTGTGCAAATTGAAGAACAGAGTCTCCCACAAGCTTGGGGGAGGCTTCTCCGATTACTTAATGCTTTGCCTGATCATCCTCTCAAGAAAAATGGAATACTTGATATCTTTTATAATGGACTAACCGATGCTTCCAGAGACCACCTGGATAGTTGTGCAGGTTGTGTTTTCAAGGAAAGAACTGTTGATCAAGCTGAATTGTTATTGAATAATATGTTGACTAATGAAAACAATTGGACACTCCCTGAACCAACTCCTAAGCCAACTTCGAAGAAAAGGGGTATTCTATTTCTCAGTCCTGAAGATATGCAAGAGGCAAAGAAATCTATGAAAGAAAAAGGTATTAAAGCTGAAGATGTTAAGAATTTACCACCTATTGAAGAAATACATGGTCTTGATAACCCGACACAGGTAGTAAAGGTAAATTCTCTCTATAGATTTGATAAATGTGAAATCCCATTTACTAAGTTTGCTAACCAATGCTTGGATGAGTTTGATGACTTTATGGTTAAACAAGAAAACTTCAATGCTCATGTTGGTAGATAGTTGAAACACAATGCTGATATGCTTGAACACTTGAGTGATTATATGTCTAGAGTTAAAGGTGAACTTAAACTTATTAGTAACATGCTTCTATGGTTACCACTCAAGTAGAACAAGTACTTAAAGCCCAGAATGATTTGCTCAATGAATTAAATAATAAGAAAAATTATAATGATGTTAGAGTTATGACTAGAGGTGATAAAATGACTCAGGAACCTTTGTATCCTAGGGCCACCCTAAGAGAATTGAGCAAGATTATCAGAGAACTAATATTGATACACCTAGTCCTTCTAAGAGGAAGAAAAAGAAAAATGATAGGACTTTGCATGCTTCTAGTGAACCTGTTGTTGACACACCTGAGAATCCCAATGATATTTCTATTTCTGATGTTGAGACACAATCTGGTAATGAACACGAACCTAGTGATAATGTTAATGATGATGTTCATGTTGATGCTCAACCTAGCAATGATAATGATGTAGATATTGAACCTGCTATTGATCTTGGTAACCCACTATCAAAGAATCAACGTTATGATAAGAGAGACTTTGTTGCTAGGAAGCACGGTAAGGAAAGAGAACCATGGGTTCAGAAATCCATGCCTTTATCTCCTAAACCATCCAAGAAAAAGGATGATGAGGATTTTGAGCGCTTTGTTGAAATGATTAGACCTATCTTTTTGCGTATGCGTTTGACTGGTATGCTTAAAATGAATCCTTATGCTAAGTACATGAAAGATATTGTTACTAATAAAAGAAAGATATGGGGAGCTGAAATTTCCACCATGCTTGCTAATTATACTTTTAAGGGTGGAATACCAAAGAAACTTGGAGACCCTGTGGTACCAACTATACCATGCTCCAATAAAGAAACTATGTTAAAACTGCTTTATGTGATCTTGGAGCCGGTGTTAGTGTTATGCCTCTCTCTTTATATCGTACACTTGATTTGAATAAGTTGACACCTACTCAAATATATTTACAAATGGCTGATAAATCAACTGCTATACCTGTTGGTATTTGTGAGGATGTGCCTGTTGTGGTTGCAAACGTTACTATTTTAATGGACTTTGTTATTCTTGATATTCCCGAGCACGATAGTATGTCTATTATTCTTGGAAGACCCTTTTTGAATACCGCAGGGGCTGTTATTGATTGCAACAAAGGCCATTTCACTTTTCATGTTAATGGTAATGAGCATACGATACACTTCCGACGAAACTACCTCAAGTCCACAGTATCAATTCTATTGGAAAATTTTCAACAATTAGTATTGGAGGTTTTGAATTTCTTCTTCCTACTGTCAAGAAGAAATATGATATTCTTACTGTTGGGGATGTGCATATTCCCATTGAGGTAACCTAGTGTTATTCGAAAATTCTTCGGTTTCATGTTATTCGAAATGAGTTTGTTAACAAGACCTGATCAACCTTGTTAGTGGATTCCTTTTGATGAGCATGAGATGGATGAAGTTAGAAAACACAACTCTCTGTACCCTCCTTTTACTTTCTGTTATTTACTTTAAATAAAGCAAAAATAGTATTTTCTGTCTGTTTTCTGAATTATCCATGCAATAAAAAATACCCCAAAAATAAAAGTTCTCCAAATGCCCTGAAAATTAAATATGATTTTTTCTAGAATATTTGAGAATATCTGGCACTGAGAACACATCAGGGGGAGCCAACACACCTGGCCACGAGGTTCCAGGGCGCGCCCACCCCCCCGGGCGTGCCCCCTGCCTCGTGGGCCCTTGGTGGCCCCCCTCCACTTATTCCATCCACCACACACTCCTTATTCCTCCCAAAAAATCACTAGCCAGCTCAAACCCGAGTTCTTGCTCATCTTGCTGCCATTTTCGATCTCCTTGCTCAAAGCTCCATTCACAAAACTGCTTTGGGGGATTGTTCTTTGGTATGTGACTCCTCCAATGGTCCAATTAGTTTTTTGTTCTAGTGCTTTATTCATTGCAAATTTTTGCTGCTTAGGTGACCCCGTTCTTGAGCTTGCATGTCAAATTTATGTGGTCAAAAGTAGTTTTAATGCATGATATAGCCTCTAGGAACTTGTAGGAGTAGTTGCTATCAATCTTGTTGAGTTTGGTTCACTTTTATTTTAAGTTACTAAAAATTTCAGAAATTTTTCAGAGGAAGAAACATGTTTAGGAAAATGTACCAAGGTGGTTCCTCAAGGAAGCAAGGCCCAAGGCCTGCAATATGCGAGCTGGACAATGAACTACCAAGAGATGCTCAAGTGCGGCCTTGTGAATGGACGTCAGAGGACTTCATGGTTCGGGCAGGAATTAAGGAGGAATTTGAAGCATATGTGCGTAACGCCGATCTTGAGAGCTTCATGGCAGATAAGTGCCGTCAATACTACTACCTCACCGATTCCTTTGTGAGAAGGTTTGAATTTACATCATCACGCAATTCTCAAACTGTCTTGTTTGATCTTTATGATAAATCTTACCATGGACTTAGAAGATTTTAATACTGCTTGTAAATTCCCACAGTGGGAAAATGTTAGTGAACCTCGTAAATCTAAATATAAGGATTTTCTTGCTAGTATCACTGTGGGGGAATCTATGGAAATCACGCAAGCTACCATAGGGAGCATTCATTTTCCTGCTATACATTATTTTGCTCTCTTTATAGGTAGATGCATAAATGGTAAGCATGAAGCATGTCACATGTGTGTTCCAGATCTTAGTGTTATCAAGAGTGTTGTATTAGGAGATAGACAATATAACTTGGGGGCCATCATTGCTGTAGGTTGCATAATAACAAAATTAATGGTGATTTCTTTGGTGGAATTTATGCAACCTGTTTAGCTGATTTTCTTGAGATACCCATTCGTGGATAAGATATTGAGTTGCCTCCTGCTTATTTAGATTATGATTCTATGGTTCTTCATTAGTTCGTTGAGAGGAACAATCAGTCCCTCCAGTACCGACTAATCTTTGACAGACGACGCACCTATCACGTCGCTCTCCCTGCTCCTACTTTCTTTGACTTTTAGGCAAAAGGGGGATATGTTATAACCAGGGAGGAGGCGGACGAGTATGAGAGGAGGGCGGAGGCAGCTCGCTCCAAGCTGCAGCTCATCAGGCAGCCGCTGCATCTCAGTATGACCCCAGCTACAACTTTGATCCATGGGCATAGACCAACTTAGGCCAAAAGCCTAAGCTTGGGGGAGTATGTATTTCTCACCGACATTACATTCATGTTCACACACTCATGCCAGTTGTCGGTGCTCATACTTTTTCATTGTATCATCCATGCTAGTTTATTTTTTTAGCTTTCTTCTTGTGTGTTTGAAAAACCTTAAGAAAAACCCAAAAAAATTAGTTGTAGCTTTTAGCTAGTTTACTTTCCATGCATGTAGTAGTAGTAATTAAAAAGAAAACCCAAAAAGATTTCTCGTTCTTCTTTTGCTTGTTGGGAGCTTTCCCGTGTAAATAGTTTTGTTTCTTTTCTTTCCTTTGGGGGTCGAGAGGAGAAGACCATGATGAAAATGTTGAGTGGCTCTTATATGCATTATTGTTGATCTAACGAAGAGCCCATATTACCTTGTCTTCTCCCATGAATTGAATGCTTGCAGATTCCAGCTTAGTCTAATGCACGTGCACTATTATTATTATCCACACCGTTCGATCGTGCAAGTGAAGGGCAATAATGATGATTATCTAATGGACTGATTGAGATGAGAAAAGCTGGTATGAACTCGACCTCTCTTGTTTTTGTAAATATTATTAGTTCATCGTTCCTGCTTCAGCCTATTATGAGAGAAACATGTTTGCAATGACAATTAGAGATTGTAGTTGCTTATGCCATGCTTAATTAGCTAGGAGTTTATAATGGTTTATCTTGCGTGCCAACATGCTATTAAAATGGTTGTGATGTGGTATGATAGGGTGGTGTCCTCCTTTGAACGATTTGAGTGGCTTGACTTGGCACATGTTCACGCATGTAGTTGAAACAAAATCAACATAGCCTCTATGATATTTATGTTCATGGTGCATTATATGCTACTCATGCTTGCATTCGGTGTTGATTAATTTTAATGCATGTTCATGACTGTTGTCGCTCTCTAGATGGTCGCTTCTCAGTCTTTTTCTAGCCTTCACTTGTACTAAGCGGGAATACTGCTTGTGCATCCAATTCCATAAACCCAAAAGTTATTCCATATGAGTCCACCATACCTTCCTATATACGGTATCTACCTGCCGTTCCAAGTAAATTTGTATGTGCCAAACTCTAAACCTTCAAATAAATATTCTGTTTGGTATGCTCAAATAGCTCATGTATCAACTAGGGTTGTCTGTATCTTCCATGCTAGGTGGGTTATTCTCAAAAGAAGTGGACTCCGCTCCTCATTCATGAGAAAATGGCTGGTCACTGGGATGCCCAGTCCCATGCTCAAATCAAATCAAAATAACTGCAAACAAAACTCCCCCAGGATTGTTGTTAGTTGGAGGCACCCGTTGTTTTGGGCTAGCCATGGATTGATGCTTGTTGGTGGTGGGGAGTATAAACTTTACCATTCTGCTTGGTAACCGCCTACAATGTGTGTAGCATGGAAGATATCGAGATCTCTCGGTTGTTAGGTTCACAATGAAAGTATACCGCTCGAAATATTATTCATATCTATTTCAAAACCGAGCTCTGGCACCTCTACAAATCCCTGCTTCCCTCTGCGAAGGGCCTATCCACTTACTTTTATGTTGAGTCATCACCCTCTTATTAAAATGCACCAGTTGGAGAGCACCGCTGTCATTTGCATCCATTACTGTTAGTTTACATTGAGTATGACTGTGACTAGATCGCTTTTATCATGAATTACAATGTCTAGTCAGCCCTTGATCTTTAAAGGTGCTCTTCATTTCTGTTTTGCGGTCTCAAAAAGGGCTAGAGAGATACCATCTTGTTATATAATATTATGATTGTTTTGAGAAAGTGTTGTCATCCGAGATTTATTATTATGCCATTGATATGAGTAAACATGAGACCTAAATGTTATTGTGAATATGGTTAGTTCATAATCTTTGCTGAAAACTTGAATGTTGGCTTTACATATTTACAACAACAAGAGCAAACAGAGTTTGTAAAAGTTTTCCTTTATCACTTTCAGTTTATCAACTGAATCGCTTGAGGACAAGCAAAGTTTTAAGCTTGGGGGAGTTGATACGTCTCTGTTGTATCTACTTTTCCAAACACTTTTGCCCTTGTTTTGGACTCTAACTTGCATGATTTGAATGGAACTAACCCAGATTGACGTTGTTTTCAGCAGAATTTCCATGGTGTTATTTTTGTGCAGAAATAAAAGTTCTCGGAATGACCTGAAAATCAACGGAGATTATTTTTGGAATATATAAAAAATACTGGCGGAAGAATCCATGTCAGGGGGCCCACACCCTGTCCACGAGGGTGGGGGTGTGCCTACCCCCTGGGCGCGCCCCCCTGCCTCGTGGGCCCCCTGATGCTCCACCGACATCCATCTTGACTCCATATATTCAGTTTCGAGGAGAAAAAATAAGAGACAAGGATTCATCGCATTTTACGATACAGAGCCGCCGCCAAGCCCTAAACTCTCTCGGGAGGGCTGATCTAGAGGTCGTTCGGGGCTCCGGAGAGGGGAATCCACCGCCATCGTCATCATCAACCTTCCTCCATCACCAATTTCATGATGCTCACCGCTGTGTGTGAGTAATTCCATCGTAGGCTTGCTGGACGGTGATGGGTTGGATGATATTTATCATGTAATTGAGTTAGTTTTGTTAGGGTTTGATCCCTAGTATCCACTATGTTCTGAGATTGATGTTGCTATGACTTTGCTATGCTTAATGCTTGTCACTAGGGCCCGAGTGCCATGATTTTAGATCAGAACCTATTACGTTTTCATGAATATATGTGAGTTCTTGATCGTATCTTGCAAGTCTATAGTCACCTATTATGTGTTATGATCCGTTAACCCCAAAGTGACAATAATCGGGACCATTACCGGTGATGACCGTAGTTTGAGGAGTTCATGTATTCACTATGTGTTAATGCTTTGGTCTGGTACTCTATTAAAAGGAGGCCTTAATATCCCTTAGTTTCCAATAGGACCTCGCTGCCACGGGAGGGTAGGACAAAAGTTGTCATGCAAGTTCTTTTCCATAGGCACGTATGACTATATTCGGAATACATGCCTACAATACATTGATGACCTGGAGCTAGTTCTGTGTCACCTATGTTATAACTGTTGCATGATCGATCGCATCCGACATAATTATCCATCATTAATCCAATGCCTACGAGCTTTTCCTATATTGTTCTTCGCTTATTTACTTTTCCATCGCTACTGTTACAATCACTATAAAACCAAAAATATTACTTTTGCTACCGTTACCACTACTATCATATTACTTTGCTGCAGATATTAAGTTTCCAGGTGTGATTGAATTGACAACTCAGCTACTAATACTTGAGAATATTCTTTGGCTCCCCTTGTGTCGAATCAATAAATTTGGGTTGAATACCCTACCCTCGAAAATTGTTGCGATCCCCTGTACTTGTGGGTTATCAAATACCGCATATAGGTAGATATAATGGACTCTTGTGGCAAAACTGGTTTAAAGGTTTTTGGATGCACAAGTAGAGATCATACTTAGTGCAAAATGAAGGCTAGCAAAAAATCGAGAAGCGACCAACCAAGAAACGAACAATCTCATAAGCGAGCATTAAGCATAATTAACACCGAATAATGCACCACAAGTAGGATATAATTTCATTGCATAATTATTGACTTTCGTGCTTGCATAGGGAATCACAAACCTTAACACCAATATTCTTACTAAAGCATAATTACTCATCAACAAAACTCACATATCACATCATCATATCTCAAAACTATTACTAATAATCAAGTTTATTTTGTCCAATGATCTTCATGAAAGTTTTTATTATATCCTTCTTGGATATCTATCACTTTGGAACTAATTTTCATATGTTGTTTTTGATAAGCTCAAACAAATATAAGTGAAGATCATGAGCATAATTTTTTATTTGTCCCAAATTAATTTAAGTGAAGCAAGAGAGAATTTCTTGAAAATTTTAACAACTCTCAAATAAATCTAAGTGAAGTAAGAGAGCATTTCTTAAAAAATACAAAAGCACACCATGCTCAAAAATATATAAGTGAAGCACTAGAGCAAGTCCATAGCTCATAAAAGATTTAAGTGAAGCATAGAGAGCAATTCTAACAAGTCATGACATAATTTTGGCTCTCTCAAATAGGTTTGTCCAGGAAGGAATCAATACTTAAAACACAAAATAAAACAACCAAAGACTCATAACATACAAGAGGCTCCAAGCAAAACACATAGTATGTGACGAATAAAAATATAGCTTCAAGTAAAATACTGATGGTCGTTAGAAGAAAGAGGGGATGCCACTCGGGGGCATCCCCAAGCTTAGTTGCTTGCTCATTTTTTGATAATAGCGGGGGATGCTGGGGCATCCCCAAGCTTAGGCTCTTCTTACTCCTTATTCCTTCATCCATCCTAAGATAACCCAAAACTTGAAAACTTCAATCACACAAAACTCAACAAAACCTTCGTGAGATCCGTTAGTATAAGAAAACAAATCACTACTATAAGTACTATAGTAAACCTGTTGGGAATGCAGTATTTCAAAAAATTTACCTACGATCACACAAGATCTATCTAGGAGATGCATAGCAACGAGCGGGGAGAGTGTGTCCACGTACCCTCGTAGACCGAAAGCAGAAGCATTTACTAACGCAGTTGATGTAGTCGAACGTCTTCGCGATCACGTACGACACCTCCGTGATCAGCACACGCTCAACTCGATGACGTCCCTCAAACTCTTGATCCAGTTGAGGCCGAGGGAGAGTTCCGTCAGCATGACAGCATGGTGACGGTGATGATGAAGTTACTAGCGCAGGGCTTCGCCTAAGCACTACGATGACATGACTGAGGTGTGTAATTGTGGAGGGGGGAACCGCACATGGCTAAGAGAAGACTTGGTCTGTCTTTGGGGTGCCCCCCTCCCACATATATAAAGGGGGAGGAGAGGTGGCCAGCCCAAGGGGGCGCGCCAGGTGTGGGGAGTCCTACTAGGACTCCCTAGTCCAAGTAGGATTCCCCTCTCCTTTTTCCTTTTTCGGAATAGCAAAGAGGGAAAGAAAGGAGAAGTAGGAGAGGGAAAGGGGGGCGCCGCCACCACCCCTTTTCCAATTCGGACTGGGCAAGGGGGACGCACGCCACCTCCCTGGCCGGCCCTCTCTCCTCCACTAAGGCCCATGTATGGCCCATTAACTTCCCTGGGGGGTTTCGGTAACCCCCGGTACTCCGAAACTCATCCGATACGACCCGAACCATTCCGGTTTCCGAATGTGACCTTCCAATATATGAATCTTTACCTCTCGACCATTTTGAGAATCCTCGTCATGTTTGTGGTCTCATCTGGGACTCCAAAAAAACTTCGGTTCATCAAATCACATAACTCATAATACAAATCGTCATCGAACGTTAAGCGTGAGGACCCTACGGGTTCAAGAACTATATAGACCTGACCGAGACACATCTTCGTTCAATAACCAATAGCGGAACCTGGATGCTCATATTGGTTCCTACATATTCTATTAAGATCTTTATGGGTCAAACCGCATGACAACATATGTTGTTCCCTTTGTCATCGGTATGTTACTTGCCCAAGATTCGATCGTCGGTATCATCATACCTAGTTCAATCTCGTCACCGGCAAGTCTCTTCACTCGTTCCATAATGCATCATCTCGTGACTAACTCATTAGTCACATTGCTTGCAAGGCTCATAGTGATGTGCATTACCGAGAGGGCCCAGAGATACCTCTCCGATACACAGAGTGACAAATCCTAATCTCAATCTATGCCAACTCAACAAACACCTTCGCAGACACCTGTAGAGCATATTTATAATCACCTAGTTACGTTGTGACGTTTGATAGCACACAAGTTGTTCCTCCGGTATTCGGGAGTTGCATAATCTCATAGTCTGAGGAACTTGTATAAGTCATGAAGAAAGCAATAGCAGAAAAAGTAAACGATCATTATGCTAAGCTAACGAATAGGTCTTGTCCATCACATCATTCTCTAATGATGTGATCTCGTTCATCAAATGACAACACATGTCTATGGCTAGGAAACTGAACCATCTTTGATTAACGAGCTAGTCAAGTAGAGGCATACTAGGGACACTCTGTTTTTCTATGTATCCACACATGTACTAAGTTTCCAGATAATTCTATTCTAGCATGAATAATAAACATTTATCATGATATAAGGAAATATAAATAACAAATTTATTATTGCCTCTAGGGCATATTTCCTTTAGGCTCCCACTTGCACTAGAGTCAATAATCTAGATTACATAGTAATGATTCTAACACCCATGGAGTCTTGGTGCTGATCATGTTTTGCCCGTGAGAGAGGCTTAGTCAACGGGTCTGCAACATTCAGATCTGTATGTATCTTGCAAATCTCTATGTCTCCCTCCTTGACTTGATCACGGATGGAATTGAAGTATCTCTTGATGTGCTTGATTCTCTTGCGAAATTTGGATCCTTTGCCAAGGCAATTGCACCAGTATTGTCACAAAAGATTTTCATTGGACCCGATGCACTAGGTATTACACCTAGATCAGATATGAACTCCTTCATCCAGACTCCTTCATTTGCTGCTTCCAAAGCAGCTATGTACTCCGCTTCACACATAGATCCCGCCACGACGCTCTGCTTAGAACTGCACCAACTGACAGCTCCACCATTCAATATAAATACGTATCCGGTTTGTGACTTAGAGTCATTCAGATCAGTGTCAAAGCTTGCGTCGATGTAACTATTTACGACGAGCTCTTTGTCACCTCCATAAACGAGAGACATATCGTTAGTCCTTTTCAGGTATTCCAGGATGTTCTTGACCACTGTCCAGTGATCCACTCCTAGATTACTTTGGTACCTCCCTACTAAACTAATAGCAAGGCACACATCAGGTCTGGTACACAGCATTGCATACATGATAGAACCTGTGGCTGAGGCATAGGGAATGACTTTCATTTCCTCTCTATCTTCTGCAATGGTCAGGCATTGAGTATGACTCAACTTCACACCTTGTAACACAGGCAAGAACCCTTTCTTTGACTGATCCATTTTGCAGAATCTGGGCTCATCATCGCTTCCTCATAGTTCGTGGTTCGTCATGGTCAAGTAACATGACCTCCAGAACATGATTACCGTACCACTCTGGGGCGGATCTTACTCTGGTTGACCTATTAGGTTCGGTAGTAACTTGATCAGAAGTTTCATGATCATCATCATTAGCTTCCTCACTAATTGGTGTAGGAATCACTGGAACTGATTTCTGTGATGAACTACTTTCCAATAAGGGGAAAGTACAATTACCTCATCCAGTTATACTTTCCTCCCACTCACTTCTTTCGAGAGAAACTCCTTCTCTAGAAAGGATCCATTCTTAGCAACGAATATCTTGCCTTCGGATCTGTGATAGAAGGTGTACCTAATAGTCTCCTTTGGGTATCCTATGAACACACATTTCTCCTATTTGGATTCGAGCTTATCAGGTTGAAGTTTTTTCACATAAGCATCGCAGCCCCAAACTTTAAGAAATGACAACTTGGGCGGTCAGATACCTGGCCTCTCTCAGCTTCTTGATGTCCTCCTCTATGGCATAGGAAGGCATCCACCGACCTTGGAGGTTGGATCCGGACATGGTTGAAGGTCCGAAGTGCTTGACCTGAGCCTTGGGTGTTGGAGCTCGACGCGGGGGAAGGATTCGATTGAGCGCGAGAGGGAAAAAAGGACAGGCCTTGGCCTCTTTATAGAGAGGGTGAATATCAAGCGTCCTCCTCGTGGCCGTTTGGTACTTGCCTAAAATCGAGGAGTCATACCAACAGGCACGATTGGGTTACCCACGCCCGTATTGATGAGAATCCCGTAATAAGGGGGACACGATCTCTGCTTTGACAAGACGTGTCAGGAAAACCGCCTCGTGATATGTGCAGTGCTGGTTGAGAAAAACGGTTCGAATAAAGACCGGGCCATGACATGATGTCATGCTGTCAAAACATGTCAGCAGATTAGATTTGTGAAAATATTATTCTCTCTACGGTGGTATGTGGAACTTGTTTTGCAGAGCCGGACACTATCCTTGTGTTCAAAATCTTCTATGGAGTATTCGGAGGAGGAACCCGCCTTGCAATGCCGAAGACAAATCTGCGCGCCGGACTCATTGTCATTGAAGCCTGGTTCGGGGGCTACTGAGGGAGTTCTGGATTAGGGGGTCTCCGGACAGCCGGACTATTGGATTATGAAGATACAAGATTGAAGACTTCGTCCCGTGTCCGGATGGGACTTTCCTTGGCGTGGAAGGCAAGCTTGGCAATACGGATACGTAGATCTTTTGCTGCTTATCATAAGGAAAACTTGGTTAAGCTTGCGCATCTTTATCCTTTGGATTTCACGGAGGAAGATCTGATGCATATTCCTTATCAACTTACACACTTCATTACTGATATGCGTAGAGATGAGAGGTTTAGAAAGGTCAAAAACATAGTCGACCTTTCTATTATGCTTGTCGAGACAAACAAGAGTGTCACTTATAACCTTGTTTACAAGCTTCTCAAATTGGTTCTAATCCTACCAGTAGCAACAGCTAGTGTTGAGAGAGTGTTCTCTTCAATGACTTATGTGAAAAACAAGCTACAGAATAAAATGGGGAATCAACTCTTGAATGATTGCTTGGTTACATTTATTGAGAGGGAATTCTTTTTTGAAGTGAAGGATGATGTTGTCATTTCTTGCTTTCAAGCCATGACAAAGCGTATGGTCGAGTTGTAATTTTCTTATCTATTTTGTAATTTCCTTAATCTGTATTGCTGTTGTTGTGAACGAATTGGCTCCTCTGTTAAGGCCGATCCAGAATTGACTCATCTGTTGTCTTTCAGTTGCTTGATTCTGCTTTTATTGATACAGATGTTGTTGCTACTGAACAATTTGTATTGCTGTGAACGAATTAGCTCCTCTGTTAGGGTGAATTTTTTTTGAACACCCAATTTTAAATTCCTGGATCCGCCACTGGCGTGCATGGATCTATAATCTTAAATGCAAAGATTTAGATTTGTCCTCCATCAATGCACGCATATTATCCCGAAAGCAGCGGTGGCGGACCTACATGTTGACTAGAGAGGATGCCAATCTTCTCACTCACAACAAAAATGCCAAGTATAATCATAAAAAATGCTAATTTATCATTCGGTCATTATAATACACATAGTATTAGACTAAAAATACAAGATACTTGTTTGGCATTTTTGCAGGGGTATACGTACGTACGTTTCACACAAAGACCAAGTACGTTGACAAAGATTTATCCGTGGTAACAAACGCACCGCGTGTCCCTCACGAAGGGCCCAGATCGCGCCATCGCCGAACCCAACGACACCCCGACCGTCAGATCACCCATCCACACGATCATGGCTTGATCACCAAGTCAGACACAGGCGCATACGCACGGCCTCGCGGTCGCATACGTGCGCCCCGGCCCGCCGCCCCGCCATCGCGTAACCACTGGAGGAGAGCACAGTGCCACACCCCGCAGTCCGCAGCCGCACTACCCTCACTTCCCCATCGGCACTATATATGGCAGCCCCAACCCACGCCTCCCCTATCAATCGCCCCCGCACACCCACCACTCTCCTACTTGTCCACCTCCCCCTTGCTCCGGTCAACCCTGCGTCGGGGCCGATCTCCGCCAGCCATGTCGCCCGACGACGTGTCCCGGAAGTCGCCCGTGCCGCCGCCGTCCCCGCCGCCGATGGACTCGTGGGCTCGGGGAGGGCGTCGCTCCAGGCCCCGTGGCGGCGGCGGCAGCGGCAGCGCCAGCTCTGGCGGCGCCGCCGAGTCCGAGGAGGAGTACCTGGCGCTCTCCCTCCTCATGCTGTCGCGCGGCGTCCGCGGCGAGGTCGAGGACGGCGGCTTCGGCGGCGTCAAGGGCGTGGGAGCGGCGCCGACCAAGGCGCAGGGGTACGAGTGCTCCGTGTGCGGCAAGGTCTACGCGTCCTACCAAGCGCTGGGCGGCCACAAGACGAGCCACCGGAAGCCGCCCACGCCGCCAGCTGCGTCGGCGGGCGGCGACGAGGCGTCCGGCGGCGCCCCCGTGGAGGCCAAGGTGCACCAGTGCTCGCTCTGCCACCGCACGTTCCCGTCCGGGCAGGCGCTGGGAGGGCACAAGCGCCTGCACTACGAGGGCGGCGCCGCGGGCGCCGGGACCGGCAAGGACAAGGAGGCCGCCAAGGCGAAGGCGGCGGCGCTGCTGAGGGACTTCGACCTGAACCTGCCGGCGTCGGGGGTGGCCGGGGACGAGGCCGAGAGCCCGCCCCCGGAGGCCAAGAGGGCGAGGCTGATGCTACTAGCAATCTGATCGATCACTGATCAGTGGCGGCGGCGGCGCGGGATTTAGGTTTTTGATTGATGGTTTTAGGAGGAAATTCCTCTCTAGGTTTCGATTGTCATTTGGTTGGTTCAATTCGTTCTGGCCCCGGATTGGAATTGCGGCGTTGATATGGTAAGCGCTTAGCGCTCAGCGCTGGCGTGGCTAGCTGGTAATGGCATACCAAATTTGCTTACCTGTCCATGTTTTTTACTCCGGCCGTTGGATAAAGAATCCGGCGGCTGGCTGGGAATGGGATAGGACTTGCTTTGTAAGCCTGTGATCAAAACCATATAGAAACTTTTCTTCCTTCCTTTTTCAACTTCGTATCGAAATATCTTGGTGTGACAGTGAAACGCTTGAAAGAAAATTACTACTTACAGCTAGATCACGGAAAAAGAACTTATCTTTGCTGGCCGCTTTTCACTATTTCATCAGCGGCCGTGGGATGTCCTCACTAACACTGCAAGCAAGCAATTCAAACTAATCCAAAAGCTACACGCGGCTGGCTGTTAAAATAGGGCGTGCATACATGGACAGGGACATATGGATGCTGCTTTGACCTCTCAAACATAGGGAGGTTACAGACGACGGCCGTAATCAACCGTCCAGCCCCACCTTAATTGTTTCGACATGTAACCATCATCAACACTCAATTACGCTTGCTTCAGTTTCATCAACAAAGAATTTTGTTATGTTCAAAAAAAAACAAAGAATTTTGTTTTAGATAGAACAGAACCGAAGTCTCGTCGCAATTTAAAAAAAAAACAGAGCAAAAGTCAACTAGGGTTCAATTGGGAAAACATGTTGGCCTTGTGAAAGCCATAGTTAGTTTCCATTAAGTTCATGACTAATTCCCACATGGGAGGGTGGTCGAGGGTATAGTGCCGTAGTGGCCATGATGCATGCACTTGTATGTAGCAACCTGGAACATTCTCTCTTCCAGCTCCCATCCGTCTTAGCTTGTTGTTGAATGACGCCTCAGTGCAATGCATAATATGCATGCTAATTACGACCTATGACCAGGACTTGGCACTCCAGCTTTACTTAATTAACAGCGCAAGCTGTGTGTGTGCGGTTTCAGACATGTGTGTGCGTGTGCTTACCTCCTTGCTGACAGCTTTGGATATGGATCAAGCAAAAGGTTGATCAACTAACTAAGCAACGATACAATTGTTAAGTAGCAGTACTAAGAATAGCGAAGCAGAGAGGTCACGTCGAGCGTCCCGGGTGTCGTGTCTGCCCAGCCTCAGAAATGAGACGGAGTACGTGCGTGCGTGACCGGGATCGGCCGGGGTGTCGTTGTCGAGGCGGAGCCATGCCATGGGATGCATGCCCCGGCTCTAGAAGACAGGCCAACGCGGCGGCATCCACCGGACGCGTGGACTCGGCCTCCGGCTGCCGACGGCACGGCAGGTGTTGCATGCGCCCCTCCGTGCTACCAGGGAGAGAGGCGCTCGTAGGGAACGTTGTGCTGTGCCCGGCTGCTCCTAGGCACTTTTGCCTGCTTGCTTGGTTCATAACTTTATACTCCCTCCGTCCTAAAACAAACGTCTTAACTCTAATATAATTTTATACTAAAGTTAATACAAAGTTGAGACACTTATTTTGAAACAGAAAAAATATATCATTCTTAGATTCAGCTCTTTTTTCCGTTTGCCATAACGGTACAACCTCGTGTTGTTTTACCTATATGTGATACGGAGTGTCTGCATTCGGGGTGCTCCTCATGGTTAACTGAAAAAGTACTGTATTACTTTCTTCCTTTCTAAATATTTTTTTTAGAGAATCCACACTTTAAAATACATCTATATACATTTGTATGTAGTTTATATTAAAAACTCTAAAAAGACTTATATTTAGAAGCAAAGAAAGTATGTCTTTTAAGTAACCACATCTCACTTCTCAGCGTTTATATACTGGACGTTAAAATAAAGAGCTAATTACACTACATATGGTACATCAACTTGCGTGGTGGGTATAAATCCATACACAAAGTTAAAATATGACACAAAATGACCCTGCAATTCGAGTTTGATGTACACCTGGATACAATTCAGTCACACTCCATCAACTCTCCGTTACTCCGCTTGCATGTGGCAGGCCCCATGCGCTTCCTGTGTATGGGACCCACCTGTCAGTGAAGGATA